>NW_010312106.1:1332-2230 GCF_000700745.2 Antrostomus carolinensis
CGTCTGTGCCACAGCAACAGCATTCCAGGCCTGTCACTGCCGACCCTCCGCTTCTCCCAACAGCTCCAGTGGCACCACAATTTGTCTTGAAGGCAGAAAGGCTCCTTTTGGGAGCACCACGAGCCATCTATACTGTAGCACTGGAATTCCATCTCCTGGATGGAGAAGCTGGGAGAAGAAGGGAAGAAACCAGGACCTTAAAGGAAAATTAGGAGCACCTGTTCCTCCAACAGCAGCTCCAATAAAGGTACTGAGTCAACACTTCAAAGACAGAGGACAGCAAGGGCCAACACCTTGATGATCACTTCAGTTTGTAATTTATAAAGCCAAATTAAAGCAAAGCTTTTCAGACACTTGGGAAGACTCAATCCCATTGTAACCAGTTTGTGGGACTCATTCCCAGCCTCCTGAGGTTCATTTCCCACCTCACTCGTGGCTGCAGTAGACCTGGTTATACACACACACACACACACACACAGAGAGAGAAGGAGCTGCTGCAACTTGTCCAGTTTCCTGCTTCTCCTTCAAACTCCTTCAGCTGTTTGCCCAGCTCTGCAGTGTCCATTCCTTTGCCCACTGGACTTGTTCCCAGCCCCAGGGCTGCCAGGGCCACCCTGGGCTCTCACCTGCCCTCACACTGAGTGACCTTTCCCAGCCCCGAGTCCATCCGGCACTGACCGAGCTGCTGGGGGCTGCAGTTCTCTCTGCTCCTTCCCTCCCTCTGCCTGGAGAACACCCCTTCCAGCTCCTGCACTCCCACCTCTTACCTCCCAGAAAAGCCGAGCTGCATCCTCCTGGATCCTCCAGCTGGACGCTGCTGGCTCTGTGCAGTTCCCACCCTTCAGCAGGGATGGCAAAGGGAGCTGGGACACCACAGCCCCCAAACCTTCCCAGTCTC
>NW_010312107.1:0-20394 GCF_000700745.2 Antrostomus carolinensis
ACCACAACAGGCCTGACTGACCTTCACTGCCTGAAATATTCCTTTAGTCATTCAGCTTTTCAGTACTTGACTGAACCAGAGAGAGGACTCCTGCTTCAGCAACGTTAGCTTCCCAATACCCTTGCAAGAAAAGCTGCTGCTGTAACCACTATACGACCAATGGTCAGACTTAAGGATGTGAAGAGAAAGAACCGTCCTGGATTGTTTAATGTAACACAAAGGGTTTAGAGGTTTCCCTTTACTAGGAAAACAAATTTCAGGAGACATTTAAGAATTTGGAAGAGACAGAGAAAGGTAAGAGCCTTGTGCACCAAAGAGGCCACCCAGAATAGGCTGAAACAGCCAGCAAGACCCGGAAGAACAGGGGAGTTTGGATACACGGAAGTGCTATGGGAAATGATAAAAACCTGAAAGCAAAAAGACCTTGAAGATATTCCACTACATCATCTGATGCAAGTATTGAGAGATGATCTAACTAGAACTTCTTCTATAAAATTCTTCTCAGTTTTAATTTTATCTTTGCTTTAAGATCTATCCCCCCAACATCAGCAGCATGTCTATTTTCCAAAATCTGACAAAGCAACGCTCATCTCTTTGTAGGTCTGCAGAAATAAAATTCAAGATAACATGTTTCAAACAGGTAGTTCAGTTAAACACAGTTAATTTTTGAAATAGAAAAACGTTACCTACCATCTAGCTCCTTCTCAATGAAATCCATTCTGTGGATGACTTCATCTTGCAGAGATTCCACATGAGCTAAAAGATTAAGCTGCCACTGCAGCTGTGAGTTCACAACCCCTTCTTTGTCTTTTTCCAGTAATTTCATTTCCATCGCTTCCTCTGGAGAGACCTTCTTAGAGACAGACTCTCTTACCTAGCAGAAACACAGATATTAATATTTATTACAGTGAAAGAGAATTGGTGAGCCAGACTCTGGGTCCTTACAGTTACCCAAGCTAATTGCTCAATTAATCTTAGGCTAGTGGAGGAGAGAGACACACACAAGAGATCATACACAAATATTAAGACAGTCTGGGCAAGAGGAGCTAAATAGAGACTTTTATAAGTATTTTGCCAAGACCTATTCTTTGCACTTCACAAGCATCTCCTTTTCAAAAGATAACACATATACACACAGCTTGCTCCCTGCCAACTTCCAGCTGGAAGATACTGTACTTAATCTGTGCATCCTAGGGAACGTCAACGCTGTTTTTAACGTGACAGTTAAAAAAGCATCACTAAAAAGCAAATGATTTTGCAGTGAGAAGTGATTTTTCCTGAAGAAATCTAGTCTCAATTCTACTAAAACTTTAATCAAAGCATCTAGAAAAACACATTACCACCACTTATAAAACGTGACTACACTGTCAGCAGTGTTGCTTCTACGCCCCTACTTTTGTCATCATTCTGCTGAAATACGACAGGATTTAGAAAAAGGCCCCTAAAAGGCTGAAGAACTAAAATAGATGCCTTCTGGGTAACATAGAGCAATGCCAATTGATGTGATAGAGAAGTTAAAAAGAGCATAAATTACAGCTCTCATATGCATGAACAACCTTTTAATCTAAAAAAAAGGGAGGTCAGCATTTCCCAGAGGCTTTCTAACATTTGTCAGGCCACATTTCATATGACTTGGCACTAACTAATCGAAGCAAAATGTTTGCACTGGGGTGTAGTAAGTCAGGCCTCTGATAGAGCTGATGGAGCTGAAAACAAGAACCAAGAGTTGAAAAGACAGAACTAGAGAGCTCCAGGAGGAAGAAGATAGAGGACTATTCAATTCTTAAAAATCAGTTCAGGCTGCCTGAAGAACCTGGAATCTAGTTAACACAACTATTAAAATAAACACGGGAACAAGATGAAAATAACTAAAAGCTGGAACACCAGTGTATTTCATACTACTATACATGCTTGCCCTGTTCTTTCTCTACATCCTTCTTGGTGTTTATTTTTACGTTTAACACACATACAAGTAGGAAACAATGAACAGCTGGTGACCATAACGGATGTTCCACAGACTGTGCAGATGATCTAAGGTCCAGAAGTCCTCTTCAACCTGGATTTTTTTTTTTTTTTTAGTTATAAGTTAAAATGGGGGGTTTGATCATGTCTATAATTTTAATTTATATTGGTAACTTAAACAGTATAGGAAAAAAAAACCTAAACAGAAATAAATAAACTAAATGCCATTAAAAAGCGTTGAGTTTTGCACTTTGTCAGGCAAACACATCCTCTATGCAGAGAGGGTTATTTTAATACAAATACCTTAGAGTAGTTGTGTTTGGATTCATTTTCCATCTTGCATATTTCTCGGTCTAGATTCCAGCCAAATCTCTCTGACAGAGCGTCTTCCCCGTTTTCCCTTATCCTATTTACTCCATCGTCCATGGCTGAGCCCCTCGTCTCCACAACCAGTCTCTGCTCTATCGCAGGGTAGTAGGCTCGAGGCTTCTGGTAACAGTGTTCACTCGTAATGTAGGATTCCTCCACAGAAGGAATGGCTGAGGGTTTCTCAACTGTCCCATTCCAAGTTCTATAACTCGCCGTTTCCTCTTTGCAACAGTTTTCCTCAATGTGAACGATGTGTTTGGTATGAATTTTTTCATCCACTGTAATATGCTTCCACGGATGGCACCAAAGCTTCAGGTCAGGATGTTCTTTATTTCTGTTCAAACATAAAACAAGTAAAACACCCACAGAATTTAAACTCCAAAGGGACTGAGCAAATTATCCTATTATATAAAGAAATTGAGTAAGAATATTTGAACTACTACAGGCTTTAGTCACTGTAATCAGTAAAAAATACACAAATATTCTGAAATAATATAATTTCACTGACCTCAATTGTGTATCTTCCTACAACGTTCTATGAGGTTCACTACTTTCATTTCTCTAACATGGTATAAGCCAAGTGTTGGCATTAAGAAAAAAACTGAAGAAAAAGTTTCAAATAGATACATACATCTTTTCACCGATGTTACCCTTGAAGGAGCATTTTGCTTCAATATTTGCAATTTATTAACACACAAACTGAGATATTTTCAGCAGTATTTTAAACAGGTAAGTTAAGTACACCTAACAATTTTAAACACCAGTAAAACAAAAAGACACCCTCAAACCACTCATTATCAAAAACTTTAACCTGTAGATCCCCAAATTAAACTTTAAAATTCAATCCACTGATCTTTTTTTAACCCTCTAATAACAACAATAATGGGGGACCTGGGGAAGGTGTGATGTAGAACTTCTTTATTAATTCCTTTACAACTTTCACTTTCCTTTAAATTCCAAGATGCTGAGCAAATTCACTGCCTGGTACAACAACATGCCATAGTCCCCCCACCTGCTTCTTACAAAAATTCTTGCTTTAATTGTTTTCAAATTGACTAATAGGTTATTTATTCCAGCAGCAGAGACAACTATAGGTATCAGATTCTTACATGGATATAAAACAAAAATTTAGAGTGAGGGTTGAAAATGATACTGTTCTTCCATGTCTGTCAGGCATTAAAACAGCAGTAAAAAGGAGAGCAAAGCAGAATCAATCTGCTTATCTTCCAAGGGTAGGCAGCTCATCTGCTACTGGCTGCAAAAACGCAGCAGAAGCAAATCCTGACCCTAAAGCACCTGCATTCACTGTACAGAAAGGAGGGGTTCTGCCCCAAAACCCTGCTCCGGGCTCCCTCGCAAAGGCAGATGGCATTACTCCATTACACTGATCCAGCTTTTCCAGCTGTTAGCCAAACCACTCAACAAAACATCACCATTTTACTTCCTAAGTGCTTTCTAATCCACCTGAGAGTAGCCAAGGTTTCTCCAGTGTCTGCCAGAGGAGACTACAGTTGGCACAAGTGCCAAGGACTTTATCCCAGCGCCTCTGCCTCCAGGGAGCTGTGTCTGGGATCTCCTTGGTGAGCAACCCCACCAGCACGCCTAGAGAAGTGAAAGCCAAGTGGTCATTTACCAAAGCTTTCTATTCCAGCTCCACTGATACTCTACACCTAAAGCCACTATTTTTCTCAGCAAAGAGCAAGGGATAACTTTACAGAAGACACAAAATTGAAAGATGATGCGCCAGCTACATAAGGATGAAAATTCATTGCTTAATACTTGAGCAACCTTTTAACTACTGCCTTCAGAAGGCTGGCTCTCCCTCCACTGCACCAAAGCTGTCAACATCTGATCCTCTGCCACCTCCCTGAAATACTGAGCAACTCTCCTGATAATTTCAGGCAGCTGTAAAATTACCTCCTCTCCCCTAGACAGTAGTTCTGCATCAACAATATAATTCTTCTAATTCAGCAATTTAAAAAAATCTTTTCTGATTTATGTAATGGTAAAGACAACAGAGGCTATAGCTTTCAACAACAGTCCTAAGAGGACCACACCTCCTCCTTAATTAAACTAGGTCATCACTCCAGATTCAGGACGGGAGAGAACAGGAACAAAGCCTGTAAGGAGCAGCACATACTTGCCCAGCGCTCTGTGCTCGGTGCACTTCCGTGCTCTGCAAATCTCCATCTACTCTACTACTAGAAAGTCACTATCTAAAGTCTTGCTATTTAAGAAAAGGTCTAAGGAGTGGTCTTACAATATTTATTTTCCAGAGATTACTTAAAAAGATTACTTACAGATCTGACTAAAGGATATCATAATGGAAAAGAAAAAACATATGTTAAAATTGCTACTCCTTTGCTTTAAGCATTATTCTGTTGTTCAAGCATTTCAGGTACTGCCAGTAACCCTACTGCATCACCCCAGACTAAATTTAAGGGAAAAAGATCTAAAGAACACTGGAAACACTAAAAGCTTTGCTTTCCAAATAGCTGCTGCTGTGCAATTTATCAACTAATAAATTAAAAGTATGGAATTCAATAGATTTAGAACTGCTGGATTTGAGTTAGAAAATGTTGAGGTTTTTTTGCAGTCATCAGAACCCAAGGATGACTTTAAACAGGAAAGGCTGCAGAAAACTCAATTTCTACAGTGATTACAGAATATGTTATTTTTTCATATATATATATATATCTATCTCTGTAATAATCTTTGCATAGAAATGAATTGCTACAGGTTGCTGAACGTACAACTGCTCTCCCACTACAACACATTATGCCAAACAAAAAGATCTGATTTCTGCTGGAAGAGCTGTGATTTAGAATTACTGGAATGGGGAAGGTAAGAGTTGTAAGACTGCTGCCATAGGTTATATGCCTATCCTCTTTCCTGCTACTTAAATCTGTCCACGTGCTTTAGGAGAGAGAAGCTGTTATTAGTTTTCTCCCTCTTCCCTTCATACTTCCCCGATCCTTCTATACACATAGTCATTTTACACTCCTCAACACACTCAAATAGTTTTTAAACAGCCAGGTCCTTTCCCAAGATCACATCAGCAATTCAAACTATGTTGTTATATACCCACAAAAAAGTACAAAAATAAGTCTCAATTTCTAGTTATTTTTCTACTATTTGAAATTTAATTCACATAGAGAACATGCCGACTAAGACTTAAATGCTGCTTACTGTAAAATGCTCATCTTCAGCTGCAGTCCATGCAGTACTTCTATCACTCTCTGTACATCGCCAAGAAGTTGGTGAGTGGCTACTATCTTCTTGGCATTCTGGTGGGAATAATTTTCTTCCAGAAACGCTAAGCCATGCATATGACCATTACTTAACCACTCCTTCTCATACCAGTACTTTAAGCTGGACCTCTGACCTAAAGCGACAGTAATGAGCGTGTTAAAATGAAGCATTAACTATGGCATGTTAACATTACTCGTGGTAATCCCAATTATCTCAAAGTCTTGCAACAGCTTATTTTTCTTATCAACAGTACCAATAAAGATCTTATGAGAACAGACAAAACCCCGAAGACATGAAGAACTTGTGAAGTGGGAAGTGAGATGATAACCTCAGTCAAAAACCTCTGCCCAACTGTAAAAGCATTCAGACCCCCAATTCCATCACAGGACATCCACAGCAGGTAAGTGCAGCTGATGCACAGAGGAGAGGGGATTTTTAGCAGGGTATCAACGCTGCTGAGGAGCCATGATTGCAACTAAAGCTGCAGTTTGAATCCAGCTTTCTGCAGACAGAAAAATACAGCAAAAGGCAGTGAACTTCCCTTCTGCAGCGGTCTTGTTTTTAAGCATCGTACGGGTATTAGTACAGTCATTCAACAGTAAATTTTAAAGGCAACAATGATGAGGTTCTGGTGGAGAACTTGCCTAAAGTAAGCTATTAATAATGTGAATTCTAGCTTAAGAGTCTGGAATATATGAACAACAGCTGAAATGAAATTATGTTAAATGTGATAAATGCATCAGTAAAAGTGACTTAAGAAGCCAAGCAAAAAGGTATAGCAGGCAAGAGTGGAACTTGAGATGCTTGCTGAATTGCAAAAACACAAACAAAAAAAAAATCCAAGCCAAAACCCCACCAAAAGTCCCCCACACCCTGTAAAATGTGTTGTTACAACAGATGTTCTCAGACAGCTCAGCACCCTGAGAAACACCACATCATCCACTCGCCTATACACAGCCCGGTCAGTGAACCTACAAGATCAGAGATAACACTGGAGCAGACTCAGAACGTTATTCACAAAGAAGTCTCCAATATAAGCAGGTTAATACTGACAGAAGTTTTGGCAGAGAAGGGGAAGCTTGAAAAACCCAAGTTTCTAGGCAGCAGAGTAAGGCGAAGGGGTTGCACTACGTGTGCATGAGGGAGCATTGCTGCCCGTGCTGTTTACTCTCCCAACTCTTCAGAAGCTGCACTGAGAAATGAGCAGAACTTGGTCACGGGTATTTCTGTGCTTTTGGATGGTAGTTACAGAATGGCAGCAAAATGATTTCTCCATCATGCCCTGTATGAGCATCCACGGACATAAAGGACACTTTGAAACTTTAACTTCAATACCAACGCTTTGTCTCAGTGAAGGAGTAAAAGCAAACGAGTGTGTCTGTAAGCACATCCAGCTACTAGGCTGTGCAGGACAATGCTCAATTGAGGCAAGACCTCCAAAAACAGAACCCAACACAGGGAAGTACAAATTTTCAAGGTTATAACAGCTCAACTTTTCAGGTAGATACGCTGTAGCAAGCAAGTGATCTTCTAGGTATGGCCAGAACCACTTTGGAGACATTCCTGACATACCTGTATTAACCTCTCCGTATTTATTTTTCCGTTAGAGAAGCTACCATCTGTGACAGAGAATGAAGTTCAGTCCACAAGCATTAAATTGGGAATTTTAGAACTCAACGGTCATTTTAACAACACTGAGATTATCCAACTGCAGCCCATCCATGGCCATGTTTACGTAGCGGTGTACTCTGAGACAAAAAGTGCTCTGTCTCTCTAGGTGTATAAGCTTAAGAGAAGACACAAGAATATCCACCAGTGTGCACTCTCTAGGGCTTGAATGATCAAATCTGTCACATCAGAAGCATCTTGATAATGTTTAAGCAAGGGTAAATGTTAACAAATCTCTTAAAAATCCCACTTGACTCAAAAAAACCCTGTCTAAAATGACAGTTGGTACAGGTTTTAGTCATCAGTGGACAAAGGAAGGGCAACTGATGTTGTCTACATGGACTTGTGCAAGGCCTTCAACACAGTCCCACACCACATCCTTATCTTTAAACTGGAGAGATATGGATTTGAAGGCTGGACTATGCGGTGGATAAAGAACTGGTTGGATGGTCACAGCCAAAGGGTTGTCGTGAATGGCTCTATGGCCAGGTGGAAGTCAGTGATGAGTGGTGTCCCCTCAGGGGTCAGTCTCGGGACCAGTGCTTCTCAACACCTTTATCAATGACCTGGATGGTGGGATTGATGACGACACCAAGCTGAGTGGTGCAGTTGATACAACAGATGGAAGGAATGCCATCCAGAGGGACCTGGACAGGCTTGAAAAGTGGACCCACAAAAACCTAATGAGGTTCAACAAGGCCAAGTGCACTTGGGTTGGGGCAATCCCAGGTATGTTTACAGACGGGGAGAAGAGCTCCTGGAGATCAGCCCTGCTGAGAAGGACTTAGGAATCCTGGTGGAGAAGCTTGACACGAGCAAGCAGCGTGCGACTGGAGCCCAGAAGGCCAACTGTGTCCTGGGCTGCATCAAATGAGAGGTGGCCAGCAGGGTGATAAAATAATTGTCTCCCTCAACTCTGCCCTTGGGAGGCCCCAGCTGCAGTATTGCATCCAGGCCTGGAGCTCCCAGCACAAGAAAGATGTGGAGCTGTTGAAGTGGGTCCAGAGGAGAAACAGGAAGATGATCCAAGGGCTGGAGCCCCTCTCTTATGAAGAAAGGTTGAGGAAGCTGGGCTTGTTCATCTTGGAGAAGAGAAGGCTCTGGGGAGACCTCACTGTGTCCTCCCAGTACTTGAAGGGAGCTTAGAAACAGGAGGGAGAGTGACTTTTGACCTGGGCAGAGAGTGACAGGACAAGGGGAAATGATTTTAAACTAAGAGAGGGGAGATTTAGGTGAGATATTAGGAGGGAATTTTTCACCCAGAGGGTTGTGAGACACTGGCCCAGGTTGCCCAGAGAAGCTTTTGGATTCCCGATCCCTGGAGGCATTCAGGGCCAGGTTGGATGCAGCCCTGGGCAGCCTGATCTAGTGGTTGGCCACCATGTCCACAGCAGGGGGGTTGGAACTGGATGATCTTTAAGGTCCTTTCCAACCCAAACCAGTCTGAGATTGATAATTTCACTAAATGTGCTTTTATTTCCAGTAACAGGAATGGAGCTGTTACAAGTCCCAGCACTAAAGTGGGAAAAGCTCCTTAGTAAGAGTTTGTTGAATGGCCACGTTCAGTTTTAAGAGCAACTTCTTTGAAGATTCATAAAGCCTATTTAGCTCTTCTCAAGCCAGCAGCAGATTCACTGAAATTGAGAAGCCACTTTTGCAGTCAAAACACTGGATATATATTCTTTTTCAACGACAGAGGTAAAAATTAAATCCAAATTAAAAAACGTAAGTTACAGGGTCTTCAGAGCAATAGTTAATAAACGTGATTAAACTAATGAAGCAAGTTAAGTGTTAGCTGTAATCAGTTTTTACCAAAAAGCATTCTGATAAAGTTTCTTACTAAATACAAATAGTTCAAGTGTGATGGCATGACTTAAGTTTGCATGTGCACTTCAGTTAAGTTTAAAACTAATTCAAATTGAGACAAATCAAAGCAAAACATCTTGAAAACAGTGGGTTAAAATCCTGGATGCAAGATACTGTAAGAAAACCCCTTAAATAAATGTTAAAACTATTTTACTACTTAGATAACAGAGCATTAAGCATAGTGTGTCTTCCTTGCTACGAGCACAAACAACATTAACATACAAACCACACAAATCGGTGAGTGAAGCTACTAAAGACGTGGTAGTTTTAAACAGTCAAAAAAAAGCAGAGATCACAATCCAAATATGTATATAAACCAAAAAGGTCTTGTGATTAGGCAGAGATCCCATTTTTTCATTATTTATGAACATGGCCTCAAGCCCAAACCTCATCTCTTTCCACATCCAGCAAGGTTTTATGATTCATAAAGCAGGAAATCAGAAAAGGACCACAAGGTAAGTGTAATTTTACCTGCTCCACAGGATGGACCAAGACATTTTAAAATACATGGTTAGGAGTAATGTATTGCTTAATCAACTCTTGACTGCATTACTCAAGATAATTTATATTTGCATTGCTATAAATGGATTGCAAGTGCCTTTCCACAAGGAGCACCAGCGCATCGCGGCTGTTCAGAACCAGCGAGCCTCTTGCCGATTATTTTAAAGAAGGCGTAAGCCTGGTCTTGGAGGAAAGCTGCAGTCACATCCCGCAAGATGTGCCCACGGGGAGTCTTTGCTTAAGTTTCCTGAGTGTTTCTAAACTCATTTTCCATAGTCAAACAGTACAATTCTTATTACTGGCAAACACGTGAGAGACAGACATCACAGTTAAAACATTCCCTTCCATTCCCGTCCAGCTGTAATCCCACAATATTGACTCATGTACATTCACATAAATTGAGTTTTCTGTGTCTATGACTGAACTCAATTATCTATAATAACAAACACAGTTAGGAGGAAAAAAAAAAAAGTTGTTTAATCTTTGCAAAATATATATGTATATAAAAACTAATAAAGTTACTGCATATAAATAAGAAGGCTCTGTAACCTTAAATTTCTGTACCTGGAGGATCTTGGCAAACATAGCAGGTATATTTCTCAGGTACATTATCTTCCAGTAAACCCATACAGACTCCATGCTGCCAGCACAGACACTCTTCACACTGTTTAAAGTCAAGAAGTGCACATCAACAGAAATGAAGCCCACAGGAGCTCAGTAAGATTACCTCAATTAAGAGACATCATCTGCACATTTTTAACACAAGAAGTTGTATTAATGCCCACCTCCCTCTTCTAGTTACAAGCAAATACATTTAAAAAAATTAGAGTACAATAAAGTTTGAACTCTTCCCACACATTTTTCACATGCATTTCTGGAGGATGATAACAATTACAAAGTGGAAGTAGAGATCCTGAAAAGTGCACAAATGTTCTCTTTGGAGATTAAAACCTTTCACAAGATGCATGCACACATAACCAGGACAGAAAACAATACACAATCAAGCTTTCTTTAGCAAAATATATCAAGCTTTCTGAATTAAAAGGTTTCCCCCTCCAACAGTAAATCACATTCAACTATAAAATCCAAAGGATATTTATGTCACACAGGACTAGCCAATACTGTGCTTTACTGATACCTGTATTTCTAACATGGCTCTACTAATATAAAACTAGAGTTTTTAGATGCAGTTGCACTAGCTTTAAAGTCTTCTTACCTCCTTCTGAGTGTGAGCAACCATATTGGCAAAGACTGAATATAACTTGGCCCTACTTTTTTAGCACAGTGATGCCATTTAAAATACAATCACTGTGCTTAGAGCTGTACAGTTTTAGAGTAGGAAAAAACATATCCACATGTTCTGTTTCACTTCCCCACCCTGACTTAACAAGCAGACAAAACTTCAACTGTAGCTTAAAGACCACTGAATCATGGGACAAACCCCCACATAAGAATAAGAAATTAATTTTGATTTGAAATTGTTGTGTCAGTTGAGAATTATCATTTTCACAAGCAGTGAGACGATAGATCATGACCCTTATTTCTCAGAGCACAAGCCAAAAGTTTAATGCAGCGATCTCATCAACACTGGAAGAGGTTTTCAAAATGAGCTAAACCAAACAAGGAGCAGCTACAAGCAATCTTAGATCCTGATCTTCACTGACCTATGAAGATGCCAACTTGTTAAACATCTCATCTGTGTTGAACACCACTCAGACCACTTTTACTAATGCTCCTCTTATCCACTGCCTTTCCTCAAGCGAGGAGAGACGGAAAGGGACCACCAGTTTTTGCCTACGTCATTGTATGAAATGAGTGGTCTGGGTGTGGAGGAAACACAAGCACTAGGAACAGAGAATGTGAAAGGTTAAAGAGAAACAGGTTTTTGAAAGATTGGACTAAATGTTTTGCCTTACAAAACAGGTAAATAGTCCTGAAACAATAAGGAGATGTTTTCAAAAAAGGCTGACAGATAATCCTCTTTTCATAAAGATGATTAGTAGGAGCCAGAAAAAGGTGTGCTAAAAGAAAGGAAATAGATTAAGAAAAATAGACTGTGTACTAGAAATAAGGGAGCTCCTGGATCTAGGTGTGCTAGAAGTAAGGGAGCTCCTGGATCTAGTTGCACTTGCATCCTATAAATCATGCCATATGTAACAGAGCTCCACTCAGTGATTTTTCCAGGCACTCTAATGAATCATCCCAACTTTTTTATTTTACTCAGCTGATATTTCAATATCCAGCCTATGAAGGCACATGTCCCTCCTTTAACCTGCATGTCCTACTCCACAGCTTGGCTGGCCAGGCTACAGGCTGTTGCTCTGGACATATGCTTCGTAGAAGCTAACCCTCTGCCCAGGCAGTAGTAGGGAGATTTGAAGCAAGCCAGTAAGATATTTTGAAGAGAAAAAACATGCAGAGTTGTACAATAATCTTTAAATCGCAGTTCAACTGTGAAAGAAATAACCAACCCAATGGACATGTATTTAAAATAGCTTTTCATCTGCCAGAACAAAAATATCCCAAGTTCATTTACATCCACCACCTCCAAGGCCACCAAATCCAGCCCCCAAATTCTGTAAATCACACAAAAATTCACCAATGTTCAGGTATAAAAACCAAAAGAAAGGGACAATGACATTTTGTCTGGACTTTTTTGGGCCCAAGCCTTACCCTACAAAGGGAGTCCTGTGCCTCTGGAAGCAGCACATGGCAATGTGAGACTACTACTTTACACAGGCTCCATAAATAAAAACTAGTAACCTCCCTGCAAAGCTACAGAGACCAGAATGAAACAGCATTGACCAGGTAGCTATTCTTTTTATACTTCTTTTCCCAGTTTTAACTTCTACTAACTGAGGTAAGTACTTAAATGCAAAACCATATTTTTGTGTACTGGTGTAATGAATGGTATTTTTTATGCACAAACTGCATAAAGACAATTTAAGGCAAGGTCAAGATAAGAAAGAGCTTTTCTGTAAACTCTCTAAGCTGAATTTTTGGGGGGTTTCATTATTAGTTTAAAGACCTAAAGACAAACTCTCAGTTTAAATGCCTAAGAGTTTCATTAAACGTTAGTGGTCCCTAATCTTTCAGGAAAAATAAAGGTGCTGTTTGTTTTTAAAATTAACATTTTTTCCTCAGTATTTCTAAATTTGACACATTCACAGAAACGAGTACAGTTCAAAGAGAAAATCACTTCTCATTCTCCCTCTTGTAAGAGGGCACCATACACGTATCCTGGGAAGACTGTATGGAGAAACTGCCCTGACTCCTAATTTTGATACCAAGTCAAGGCAGGTTGGCACATGTACCCCAAGTGTCAGGATACCTCAGTCAGATCTCGTCAGAGTAAGAAGCAGGGGCAGAATAAACACCCCAGTGGAGACAAGTGCAAAGAATGACAATATTCTTCTAAAAACTCCATACACTGAGCAAAATTACCTATCTAAAGGAAGAGAGGGCAAGTCTAAATGCAAGTTCTTTAGGGTAAACACTTCTAAATTCAAGTTTCCAAGTGTCAACTTAAAGTCTGAGTACAAAATAGGGAAGAAATCTTTCCTTCTCATGAAGTTATGACAACTACACAAGATTCTCTCTATGAAGCCAAAGTGTCAATCTCAGCGCTACACCTCTGAAAAGCTGAAAATAGGTTCCCCTCATCATAATTCCAAAGTTGTAAAACACAGCATCTCAGCTTTGTACTAATGCTCTGTACTTCAAGAGCTAATTCAGGTATTTCTACATCAACAACAGAAGACCAGACTGTCCAAAACATTTTCCCAAAAACCCCTGGCTGACAGGTGTGTGGAACACATAATGTAGGATTCAAACCTCACAAAAATTAGCAACAGAATGCCTGGGAAAGTGAATTCAAAAGCTGCAGCTGGGGGTGATCTTTGTGTGCCACAAAAATATTTCTGAAGTCAGTATCATGCCATATCCTTTCACAAATAAAATAACCTTCTCAAAAGAATGCAATAATTACCTCAAAATTGGCAATGAGCACAGGTGCCAAACAACAATACTGTCACTTTGAACTGTAACTAGACAGCAAGGGAGGGAGCCTCCAAAACAAAAAACCCAAACCCCTCAAAAAAGAAGAAAAGAGAAAGGAAAAAAAAAACCCCAAACAACCAAACAACTCAAAACTGATTTCTTCAGAAGGGCAGCTATGAAAAGCTCATGATCTAGGTTCACGAGCATCCCACGCTTAAGCGCCTGCATATGCTGCTTCTGAGACTGAGGTGGAATTACCAAAGGGGACCGTGCAGCTCACATAAGAAGCAGTGGCAAAATAAACTAAAGCAAAAAATGCTGAAGCAGGTTTTTATTTGCTATGTTTAATTCTAGCATTTGAAAGCAATGAGAACTGGATGGATGGAATGGCTCAGAGGAGCTATGTGGGCAATGGCTTCCTCATCACTTACAAACATCTCAAAAAGCAAAAGTTAACAGTCAGGGCAGTTCCAAAGAGGCTTTTATCGACAGTTTTAAGCAGGAGAGATAATAGACACCGCTCTGGCTGGAAACAGTCTACTGCAACGTTGGTTTAAAAAGAGTACATACATGGAGAACAAACAGATGGCCTTATGCAGATTAGGCACTCTGAATTTACAAACTACAGAAGCTGCAGAGTGAATGAATGCAGCTCTGCTTCAAAAATAAATAAAAAAAAGACTCAAGTCAGGATTTTTTTTTCTTTATTCTATCTAGAGAATTGTATGTTTAAGTCAAGCTTCTTGCCAGGTCAGAGGAGTGGGAGGGTACCACCATCTCATTGCAGTGTTCTGAACATGCTCAGAATTACAGGGAAGCAAGAGAGCCAGATAAAAAGCCACTGATTTTAAATATGTACTCTCTAAAATTAGGAAGTGTTCTAATTTTTAGAAAAATGCAAATCCACAAGGCAACCATTAATGGCTTGTATAAAATTATTCATCTTCCCTACTTTCCTTTGATTGAATTAACAAAAAACAAACAAACAAAAAAAAAACCCAACCAACCCCACAACAAACAAAACCAACCCAACTGTGGTTTGAATGAATTTTTGACTGAATTAAAGAAACAAAAAACCAACCCAAAACAAACTGAAGATTTTTCATAAACTGTCTCAAAAATTAAGTTTTCTGTCTATCACAGCAGCTGTTCACCCTGGCAGGTTATCTTAAAAAATGTTATGATTTCAGAGGACAACAATATTTCACATACAGAACGTACCTGTGCATATTTCTACAATAGCTTTTCAACTGACAACTCGCACTGTACTCACTGAAACATGAATTCACCCTCTGCCTCATACCTGAATCATGAAGTCATTTTCTTCTTTTACTTCACAAACACACCGAACAATCTCAAAATCGCTTTCTTCAACTTCTTCGTCAGGGTTTGTGGTTACATCAACATCCTGACTGCAGTCATCATCACTCCAAAGCAAGCTATCCATAGACGACTCACTCAAGGTGTCATCCTCTGCAGAAAGTAGTCAGATAAAATCCCAACTAATTACAAAAAGCTAAAAAAACTTTTAAGATTTCATCTCGAGTATGCAGACCTACATTTCTAAAAGCATGAGTTAACTGTGGAATTTAAGGACCATCACAATGTTACTACATTATGTAGTAACCTTCAATTAGCAGTAAGTTTACTGACGTTACTACATAATGAAGTTCTATATTCTCATCAATAGCTCCTTCAGAATATCCCAACTTAACAGTTTCTGTCGTTAAAATTGTACTCTCGACACACAGTGCCTCAAATCAGAGGCACAAAGCCTCTTTAGATAAGTAAATACAATAAACAAAACTAGATTTATAAATTCAAATAGGATTCATACTAGCTTCTGAAATTTTTGTAAAGAGCTGGGCACTGTAAGTGTAGAGCTCCCAAAGGAAAAAAAAAAAAAAAAAAAAAAGAGTTCTGTCATTGTGAGATCTTCCAAATAAGATCTCACAAAGTAATGTCTCCACTACAGAAGCATTCAGAGTCCAACACAGAATTTAATTCTGCTGCAGAAATTATTATTTTCATTTAAACTCCTGTTGAGGAGATATTTATCAATCCAGGAGCAGTGCACCACCCAAAGTGTTCTTTAAGAATGCTCCCACGCTACTTCAAGCACTAATGCATCTCTGTGGATTGAATAAAACTCCCAAGAAAATCTTTATTTAACAAGATGCTAAATTGAGATCCTTACCTCAATAACATTAAAGTAATGTCTACACATTCGTTGTGGATAGACTAAGAGGGTCAGAGGGAGGAGATAAGGTTTTTAATTATTTGGGAAATACTCTAATGAGCCAGATGACAGTGGAAGGTAAAAATTTTCATCACTCCCGACTAGATTGCAGTCTCTCACCTGTATTGGGTAGAATGATTTGGATCACTTAGCCCCTAAAACAAGACTGTAGAAATAGAACAAGTCTGTGGTATAAACTAGATCTTTTGGAGAAACACCTGTTTCTCAAATTTAAGGGTCCAAGGACCCAATGCATTAGTTAATTTTCAGGTTAGAAGTTTTATTCGATCTCTGAGACACGACTCTTTCCTGAAGCACTCTGGAAGCAACAGGTTAAGCACGCTGCACTTTCATTCTACACAAGAGCTTTACTATTAGTTACACCAGATCTTATTTATATAGGCACTGCTTTTATTGTTAGTACAAGTTCTGCAGATGCAAAGAGCAGCAAAGGAATTGTGAACAGGACTAGGTAAAACCATTTCCAACACTTTTCACCTCTTTCAATGTCTACGAACTGATCAAAAGAAGTCTGAGCAACTGATGGCCAAGTAATAAACTGCAAATACATTCTATGTTCAATATGCTCCAAAACCCACAACTGATCAGACGTGCAGAACATGTTTTAAGACATTATCAACATCAGCACTTCAGTAGTTTTTAATGTTTCCTCTTTTCCCTATATAAAGGAATTAACTGAAGTTAATAGTTACATTATTAACTATGCCTAACACCAAGCAATGAAACAGTTGTGTCAAAAAAAAAAAATTTCAAATGGTCACCAACAGTATCTGTACATTGAGGCTCCTGTACTTAATCAAGTTGTCATATATTTCCTATTTCCTTCAAATTTGTGATCTTTAAGAATAACGGAAAGAACAAAATGTTTGTTTTCCTTTTTTATTGTGCCTGCTTGTAACAGTAAATAGCAAGGTGGACTAAGATTAAAAATTATGAAAGCTGGAACACAGCAGCCACATAATTATGAGCTCTGTTTATGAAGTACTATGAAGACACTAACAAATAGTTACTTAAGAGCTTCTCATCATTATGCAGCTCAGAAAGTCATTATAACCATATATCATACTGCATCCATACAACTACACATACCACATCCAGTGGTCTCTCAAACACAGCACACACAGTGTACAAAACTTGCACGGCATCTATTTTTAACTCTGAAAGAGTTATTACTTTGAGGAAACTGTAGGAAATATGAAGAATTAATTACTGAAGTCTGAACACTGTTACTATAGAGCTAATAAGGTGCTGCAAAAAGGCACAAAATGAGTTTGAGTTCTGAAATAAGAATGCTTCTGTGAAGGTGAAGTCAAAGCAAAAAGCAGCAACATCAAGCTCTGATGTCCCCAGGCAGGGGAAAGGAAACACACACAGTTCTGTGTAAGAATAGCCAAATTTACACCATGCGTACCAGCTTTCGTGTATATTAGTGCCACTCACATATTTACTGGTAATGAAAGACAGAACTAGCAAACCACAGAGGAGAGTGATCTTACCATGTGTTTTTGATTTTCCTCTGTGCTGTCCAGAATCAGAGCAGTGGAGCAGTGTGCTTGGGTGGGCAGACGACTTACTTGAAGAAAGACATTTTGTGACAATTGATTTTTCTGGAGAAAGCTCCTGCGAAACATCTGTGTTTTCTTCACTGCCAGAGCATTCTGTAAAATTGTAAGAAGCGTTATTATTAGAAATATCTGGTCAAGAAAAGTTGACAGAAGAAAAAAATGTGTGCCCACAGCAGGCATTGTAATTCATTAAGAAAGTTTCCACTCCAATACCTAAGACTCTGGTCTATGGTCTATGCTGCTGAAAGATATGCAAGCTTTCTAGAGGCAAGAAAGTTGCCTGAACCAGGAAAATCTTACACATCTCAGTCATCCTTCACTGCTGACATAAGTAAGGAAGGCTGAAAAGACTACTTACAGCTAACTATTCTTCAGGGCTAGGATCTCTGCAAATGCTTTTGCACCATAGGCAAAACCAGTGCCACACAAGCACTGTTACCTGGAGACCTTTCCCTCATATCCCACCATTACTCACATGGGCTACACACGTTCCCTAATCTCACAGACTACAGTGTGGACAGAAAGCATCTCTTGTTTTCCTTGTGTATATACAGAATGGCTGTACGGATGGAAAAGAAAAGCACTGATTAGGAAGGTGTGGAGAAAACACCTAGAACGGGTTCCTCTATGAAGGACCCATTCATCATGTCCTGGACTGTAGATAAACCAGGGCTGCCTGCAGTTACAAGCAGTACCCCCAGATCTGTTATCTGGAGAAAACCTCCTGGACTGAAAAACTACAAGGGCAACATCAAAAAAAGGCAAGCAACATTTTAAAACCCCAGGGTAGATTGACAGTGTGCGGCTACTATTTGTGCAACCATTGCATGAACTTACAAATTATACTTTGCATATTATCATTATATATATTCAGGGCACCATGTCATCAGAAACTCACGAATCCCTGCTTGAGCAGGGTGGTTGGAGTAGATGACTTCCAGAGGTACCTTCCAACCTCAACCATTCTGAGATTCTGTGAAACTATTTGTCAGCACCATTCTGAGTGAGTCTGCCTGTGGTTCTTTCTTTCCCTCTACTCTCTCATGACAGCTTGCCCTACTTCTTCATGCCAGCAATAAGGGATTTTCTTTCCAGACTCAAACTTCTCCATAAGGAGCTCTAGTTTAGTAAATTATGAATGTCACACTGAAATGTGCTGCACTAATGATTCCAGAAATCCATCAATGGCAGAGAAAGTTGCCATGTTTCATCTGCAGACATTTCACTAGAGAAATCTTTCAGAATCAATTGCCATTTTCAGAAGTGAAGAATCCAATCACCAGTAACACCTGGGCCTACATATGAAGTTCATGAAGTGGTCCAAAGGAAGCATTCCTAAGCATCTGCAGATGAAATCAGTAGAGAAGACATGTTCCAACCACAATGCTACTAATGTAGGTAGAACATCATATTATGAGACTTAATAATATGACGGACATAGCTTGAGTATAGACTTTAAATCAGGCTTTTGCTTTATCTCTCCAGGACAGGAAAGATTTATCCATTAGGGAAAAAATTTAGGATGTGACAGGTCTAATATAGCTCACTGTCACAGCCTCTAAAATTACATACTAGGTGAAGATGTAAGAAATAACAAGGTTAATGGCAGAAAGAGGACCCATCAACATTTCCAAACTCCATCATTCATACAGGAGCCCCAAAACTAACTCCTGTAACTGGCACACAGTGTACTTGGTAACAAACCAAGGGGAGCTGCACCCTCTTTAACTGGGTAAAACTTGCACACAAATACACTTGCTAATGAAAAGCCAGACTTAGAGATATCCATTTTGGAGCTAGATTTATTCTGTACCATTACAAGCACGATTATAAGTCATCATCCAGCATTAACAATACACCTCAACCAGGAAATAAATTATTTTGCCAATCACAATTTAACATTATCCACCTAATAAAATCCAAACTAACAGATTAATGAAGGAAACAGTCATATCTGCAACGCTGCTCTTAAGAGTGTGGAACTGGATAAAAGGCCAAACAAAATAAAGAAATGGTTTTCCTCTACAGAAGAAAAAAGGACTTTACCAGGTTGAGTTATCTTTTTCTTTTTTTTCTTTTTCTTTGACTTGGACCTTCCATAGTCTTTGGATTTTCTTTCTTTGTTCTTCTCATGTTCTTTAACAGCTGAAATTAGACAACATTACAATTTAATTTTTAAGATATATACACACCTATTCTACTTATAAATTTTCTTAAAGACCTCCACTACTTCTCTGGAGAGCCAGGGCCAGTTCACTGCAAAAAAACTGCAAGAAAATTTATTTGTAAGAATTCCCAGCTCTCATAATTGGAATGATCTGGTTTAAGTTTTAATTTGATTGTCTCGTAACAAAATTACAATAGCATGTGGGAGAAATCAACTGTATACCAATGCCCATTATGTGCTTCAGAGATTACTAAGAAAGAAAACACTGGGGGATTCGTTATATCCATTTTCTGAATTATTATGGCTGAACACTGCTGTTGCATTGTGACAGAAGTCTGACAAGAACAAACCCTCAACCCAACAAACTCCAGTATAGTTCCTCAGTCAAATATTCTGTTTTCATTGAAAATGGAGTAACAACTGGTTCAGTGGCTTTAACTGCTATTCCCTCACCATCTGTCCTCCATCCTATTTTTATGTAATAAAAAAAAAAAAGAAGAAAAAAAAAAACCACCATAATTTTTGAATGATTGGGTGATATCTTTCAAGCAGCACGCTTCCAGAGCACTTGCCATGAAGTATAACCCCGCTGGCAAGGTAACGCGCACAAACCCCCACCTGCCGTATCCCTGCATTTCTTTACAACACCTGTCTGGAGATTTACATCTCCACAGCAGAATTTCTAGATTCTTATACAGTTTCTTAAGTAAATTAGCCTGACTCAGTCAAGACTACAGGTGCAACCAGCAAATCTCATATCACAGAATCCCAGAATTGCCTGGATT
>NW_010312108.1:0-231 GCF_000700745.2 Antrostomus carolinensis
ACACACACACACACACACATATATATACACAGAGAGACACTTCCATTTTTTAAATCATCAGATTTCTATACAGGAATTAAATACATAGATGTTTAAAAACATACACAATCTGTTATTACTTGAATTCAATTCAATTGCAGAAAGCTGGGGGGGAACAACAAAAAACCAAACCAAAACACCACACAACCAGCTATGTTCCTTCATTACCTTACATATAAAACCACTGTAGGG
>NW_010312108.1:269-18788 GCF_000700745.2 Antrostomus carolinensis
GAAAAAAAAGGGTCATCAATGCAGTTCCTCCAAACATCTCCACATTTGCTACCTGCAGCCTACTATCCTAGCTGTCTTTGCAGATCAGCTGTGAATTAATCAATGGGAAATAAAGAAGCCTCTCTCATCTCTACCTGTATCTCAAGATTTCAGTACATACATCTTTAAATGTATCATATCAGTCTTACTGCTGCTAATCAGAACGTTAAAACAAAAAATAATTGAAAAGGTTAAAGAAAAACATGAAGGAGGTCCATCATAAGTCTATTCACCACACCAGAATAATTTCTATTCCTCAGAACTCATTTAAGCAATGTTCTTATGTAAGGACAAATCAACTCATTAAAGAAAGCTACCATATATTTGTCAGATAATTTCAATATGGTGATAAAGTCTTTAGATCTGTATAAACAAATTAATTATTGCACTCATTCAATTATAAAAAAGCTATAACCACTGCAATATCTAAGAATTTTCAGTAATTATGTCTATTGCAATTATCATGAATAGTAATCACATAACCTTCTAATGAGGCTGACAAAATATAATAAAATATGCTCGATATACTCCCCACACAGGAGGGGCCAACACTTCTGAGCAGGACAAGCAGTAATTACTGTCAGAGCATGAAAAACACACTCTAATTAGCATATAGTCAGCAGTTTATAGTACTCAGCTACTCTTAGATAAAAGTTTTATGTTTGTGCACAAAAATAAAAGCATACTACACGTACTAACAAGATTATCATTTATCTCTGATTCAGCTAAAAAATTTTTAAAACCTAGTATGAATATGAAAAAAATAATTTGTAACTGAAGGTTCATACTACAGCTATGCATGTCCTACTTTAATTGAATACAAATCAGGATTCCTGCATAAACTACAGCGTTGTAAAATGTGTTCCTAGCAGAACCTTGGCTTATGCAGAAGCCTGGAGTCTACTTTGCAGCTATGCTTCATACCAATACACATATTTTGTCCATTTTTGTCATGAAGTTTATTTTTAAAGTATCATTTCACTGAAAAGTATTTCAACATGTCTTTAAAATGGGTATTACCAATGGGAATCCTGAAAAGTACAGACTTATACCATACCAATTTCTCAGCTCAAAACAGGATTTTCAAAGCAATGCATTTATTCTCTAACTGTAAAAGTCTAGGCAGCACCACTGTTTACAATTCAAACCAGCTAATAAACACCTGTTTTTTAAAGGCATCATACCTACATTTCATTGGCATCTTGTTGACAATATTCAGAACTAAATATCTGCTGCCATTTAGCTGAATGATTCCAAACACTTTCCTCTCTCCTCTTCCAAAGTCTGAGTAATACTATTTTGTTGAAACAGTTAGCAGTAGCTTTAAAGACAGGCAAGTATGTAGAAAAGAATTAACACAGAATGATAGAATAAAGAATGAAAGATTGCCAATCAGGGTACCATTATTTCTATATTCTTTTGAACCCTATGAATGCATCTAAACCGTCTGGGATTTTTTCCCAGCCTCCACACTGGCCTGGATTATTAAAACAACTCAGTGTGAGGCACATTATGAGGTATACCTAGATGTCAGAACCTCCCCAGAAAAGACAGCTAATTAGGCACCGAACATAACTGTACATATCAGATTTAAAGACTAAAATTTTATGAAAACCCACCCCACAACACAAGTCATTGATTACTTGAAAACATAAAAGTGTTTATCATTTTCCCCATAAATCTTTTACTGTATTTTCTACACACCAAATAGTTTGTTACTTTGAGTACTGGTTACTGATTACTCTGATTTTGTGGTTTTTCCCTCTTTATTCTATTTCCAAACATACTTATTTAGTAAGGCAAGCTGGCCTGGGAACAAATATTTTCATTAAATAGAACTATTATATAAATATCAAAGATACAGAAGGATAATGAAATTACAAGTTCACATATTGCCAGGGTTTTGGTTGTTTGGTTTGTTTTGGTTTTTTGGTTTTTTTTCCTCAAAAAAAAAAAGCACCATCACAACTGTTTGGTGGGACATTTAGTTGTATATCAAAAACCAAAAAAATCCTGAAAATTACCAACACTCCTTCTTTCCTTTCTTTTGTTTAAATACTGTTTTATGAAACTATAACTCACCCTTGCTTCATTCTGCTGAAGCTTTTCTTCCATACTTAAAGCTGTTGGAGAATCCAATAGTGCGATCTAAAATCATAAAAAGTAAACATCGTCAAGTTAAAAAAAGGAAGAAAGAAGTGTCAGTTTCTGGGGGAATCAAATTAAAGAAATGCAATTGTTCAATTTTTTTTTTTAATTATTATTTAGGTTGAAGTATTTTAAACTCCAATATATATTCTTTTACCCTGAAACACTGTAAAGAGAGTAACCAAAATCTTGTCAAAGCAGATATTCCAAATACGAATCATCAGTTTGAGAGTACTATTTTCATTCACTACGTCACACACATGCAGACACTGAAACCAGACACAAGTGTATAATGGGGAATTTCTGATATATCTACCTTTGTATTTCTATTAAACATGAAAATCTATTATGCATCAATAGTTAACCACTTTGCTATAATTCCTATGTGTATGGTTTATCTGTAATAAATAAATTTTAAGGTAACTGGCCTTAGAAAAGGAAAACTACTATACGACACGCACACACACGAGCAATACTCATTGTTATGTGACCTTCCACACTGAATCCAGAACTACATTTTGGTAACCAGTATCTTCAGTGATCTACAAAAGCATTTGCAATACAGTATTCTGAGAATATAAAAGAAAACCACAAAAGAAATTATACAGACATTTATATTCTACTGTGCCTACAGAATACCACCTGCTGTTTTACCAACCATCACAAATTCAATTAACTTAAGTAAGTTCTCTATTGTCTCCCACACAGCCATTTATCACATCCTACAACTGAACCAGATTTATTTTGTGATATCCACTGTTCTACAGCTTGGAACTAGGTCAAAGCATTAGATCTTCAAAGGGGTCCAAGTTACATTTACTTTGCTAACTCTAAATCAAACCATGTTTCAAAAATAAATTAATTTTCCCCTCCCAAAGAAGAAATACAAGGAGAAATACAAGTATAATAGAGTAATTAAACCCCATAAAGAGTTTTTGAATTGTTTGTAACAAAGCAGAGCTCTCTGCTTCAGCCGTCTACAATACCTATTACTGCTTCCAACTGTGGTTCCAACCCTTTTTTCAGTAAATGTTTTTTAGCACAAAATCTAGCTCAAGTACTAGCTTTCTACTAAAAAAAGTCTCTGCTGAACTGACATTTCACACTGCACTGCACATCTAAAATAAAATTAGATAGTTCTAGAAATAAATCTGAAGTATCATTTCAGATACTTCAAATCATATTTGCTCAGGTATGAAATCTTGCAGTCTCAAGTGACATTATTTAAAAGAGATGACTGGCATGAGCCAGTTGCATATTCCTTATTGTTAGCTTTGTTCCACCATCCTGGAAACAGAGTATAATTTAAGCCTAACTGAGCTTGTGCAGCAAATGCTTACAGTGGCTACTACTGAAAGAAGAACAAGAAAGAGAACTGTGCAAAAGGGAAGTATAGTGTGATGCGTTTTCTTACGCCACCACTGAAAATACTTCTACATATTTAGCAGGTTAAGTGCTTTCTAATGTACAATGCAGCCAAACACAAAGAAAATGTGTTGTTCAAACCCATCCATATGCATCTTAAATACTTCACACCTTCTACTTCTTTTAAGATACTAGATAAAGTATTTCTTCAGTCCATCAGGCTAGACCCAGGAAATATGTTACTGCTCAGTCTCCTTATGCTGTGGTGACTCCCTATTCCACAGCACACTGCAATCAAGCTCTGATTATATTAAGAGAAAGCTAAAAGCTTTGGGATGACATTTTTTCCTCCTTATGTTAAAAGAGGTAATCTACTGGCCATATGGAAACTGATTCAATCAGGAAAATAATATTCATTCATAGACTCATAGAGCTTGTTTACTCAAATCAATATAATGAAAGATAATTATCTCATTACATTCTAGAAATAGATGTTATAACTCAAGGAAAATTACACATAAATTTCAAGTAAAGCTAACCTGATTCCCTTGAGCAAGCAGGGCTTTTAATCGGGCTATTTCAGCTCTCAGCTCACGGATCAGTTTGACGTTAGGATCCTCATTAATAGTAGGCTTGTTGATGATGTTTTTGGCTCTATTTGCATAGCGAAGTGTACTTAAAGTTTCTCCGTAATTGACATCAGCAGGTGAAATAGCTAAGGAGATGAAGTCAGAAACAGTTTATGCAGCGCCATATGTTTCATTTAGTAAAGTTAGTTTATATTTTAAAAGTCAGATAAATTTAATGTGGATGAGTAACCAGTATGGCTACAATTTGTTCCAATTCTTCACCTACTTAACACTGCTTTCATGTCCCTATAGCTTTGCTTGAGTAAACACTGTATTAGAATAGTGTATTAGAATAATCAGGTCCAACAATCAAGCATTGTACAGAAATCTTGCTGTCAATCTACTTAACATTTACATTTCTCTGGTAAGCATAAACATCCTACATGAGTACTTTATAGGCTTTCTTGCAAATTTTTTACAAGAACAGTAGGAAAAATGCTGAGTATTTTGTAAGTATCAGTGTAATCATTGAACGGAAAACTCATTTCAGGTAAAAACACAGTAGGTTCAGTCCAAGTTTTGAAAGGAAATTAAAAGAGTATTCAAACAAAAAGCAGACATGAAAACCAAAACAAGAGAAGAACTTCTATAATTTACAAACCTAGCTGTTCTGCTGAGCTGCAGGCACCTGGCAGCACGCAGAACTGTTACTTTACCTGATGTATTAAAAGAAACCAGTATTATTTTTACAGACAGCTTAACCAGGAAAAACGATAAAGTTTAAATGAAAGTGCTAATGCTATCCTTCACTTAACTTGCCTAACAATATACAAGATGTTCCCAATTACTGCATCCAAACAGATGTGCAAAAACACAGGAGAGAACACCACACAAAAATGATGAGGGACTAGATAAAAATTAACAAGAGACCCAGAGAATCAGACAATGACAACACCTGAAAAAATAATCAAGTAACCAAAATATTCTGCCCTTCCTCATTCTCTCAACAGTAATACATACTCTTTTTGTGGTAGAGACTCCCTGAATTAGGGGAGATGCACCCAGCAACAGACTGTACTTCCCTTAGCTCACACTATCACTTCTCCATCTACTTTCTCCTTTCCACTGCTCAATTATTTTCTTTCTGAAAGGGTGTTACAATACGTTACTATAGAATACGACAAATTGAATTGGATCTATTTTTGTAAGAGCCTTTCCTACAGTTTGAGATGATCTTACTGCTTTTTTTGTGTGTTTAGTTACAGAAAAGGCAGGCCAAATGTATCCAGACAGCTTGTCAGGCTCTGTTAGGCAATTCAGCCACATTACCAGTAGAGTTACTGTTGAAGAAAAGATCAACCATTAGGGCTCTGCCGAGCAGAAGCATCGTTAATAGTGAGGAAGTAGCTGAAAGTATAGGCACTGAAAGCTCACTGTGCTTCTAAAACTTCTCTTCCCAGTCCCTCTGTCAAAAAAAACCTCCAAATTACTCAACCAACTCAATTGAAAGAAAACATCAAGAAGAAAGATGCCAGCACAGCATTACTTAAACAGCCAGAAAAACAAAACAGAGTCTGTTCCAAGATTCTCTTCTGGTACTAGTATGATCAGCCTGAGGAAAGGAAGTGGCATGGATTCCAAACACATCCCCAAAATCATGCAACAAAGGAACAGCTATCCAGAGAATTTGACTGTAGCAAAGCGACTGAGGAACCAGAAGTTCCTCCAATCCATTTTACTCCTTCAGTTCTGCTTTCCCACCATTCCGAAGAGAGGACTGCATTTAATTTGAGCAGAACAGAGTGAGAAAAATTTCAGAGCTGCTCTTCTCTTCACACCTTACATCTCCGACATCTAAAATCCTCCCCTCCCCTTAAATATCCTCCCAGATTCACTTGGGGTTTTTTGGAAATGGAATTCCCATTCCAATTTGTTGAAAAACCTGCAATACGTATGTCATAGGTAGGCTTTTAAACCAAGTGATCCTTACAGAGCTTCCTACAAGTAAAAAGGAAGCTGTAAGAAAAGTCTGCAAGGTGAGCAATCATAAATAATTAAATTTAGACAAAAAGTTAAAATGCTGTGTGTATTCAAAAAGCAGGTTAAAGAAAACTGACAGCCTTACCCAGTGAACATCAAAAAAGACCAGGTTGTTTCTCCTATTAATGCAACCAAAACAGCACAGTTTTGGAAAAGCAAACCGATTCACACGTCGGTACTGACCAGATGCACAGAGCTGGAATTCATTTTTTTTTTACTAGGGAACAAAATCTGCAACTGGGGGAGGAGCAGTGTAAGGGGAGAGAAGGACAAGACTTCATCTAGGTCCAGGTTTGAGTATTTACCATGAGAAGCAGAGCTGTCTGGAATAAAAATGAACCTCAAGAATAAAGAGGAACTATTACCTGAAGTTTACCAGGTCAGATTAGTTAACAGTTACACTGAGCACGTGTCAAGGAATCCCAGCAGCTAAGTAAATGTCAGAGCAAATGCAAGCCATTAGGCACATACATTTGGATGATCCTTACTTATGCAAACAAATGTCTAACTGTACATACACAATGTGGATGCCTTGTTACATTTGTGACCAAATACTTAGCCAGTGATAAATGCAGCCAAACAGATGATCTGCATATGAAAAATGAAGGAGTCACCTTCTGGAGGCATACCTGCTATCATTCATGACATTACTAGATAATCAGACTGTCCCCATGTATACAATGAGACCATATACAGTCCTACTGCTGGAAGAGATGTTCTGCAGAGTGTAGGTAAAGGCAGAGTGTTACTAGAAAACTCAGAAAGAAAGAAATCATGAATATGTGTAAATGACGTTCTGCCTTAACAAAGCATCTGGAATCTAAATATTTAGAGCCATTACTATTAAGCATGAACTGTTCAGGATGCAAAAAAGTAGTTTAAAATCACTTACTGGCAATCATTATAGTCTTAGAGTTTCCTCCTAGGCTATCTTTTAACAGCCAAGTCAACACAGAGTCCCTGTAAGGCACAAATACTTGTTTCTTCTTTGAAAGAGGATTTGTTGCATCCTGAGATAAATCAGCTGTGATGTGGAGGCAGAAAAAAAAGAATTAAAATAGCAATTATGCATTTTCATTCATTTTCAAAACCAGTATGTGTTAGGTCACTATTTGTGTAAGTAAAAATGAACAGAAGTATAAATAAACAGTAAGATATTTAATGTTTAAAAAAAAAAAACACCAAACCAGACAAGCACAAAACCCAGAGGCTTACCTAAGGCAGAAATGACATTTCCCAGAGTAACTAGAGATTTGTTAATATTCCCTCCTTCCTTTAGTCTAACCCCTGTGGCACCAGTGGCATCTGCTCTCTCACTTCCAGCAAGATCTACCAAATGAATCTTGCTAACAGTCTCACAAGGCATTTCAGAATCAAATTTAGCCTACAGAAAAAAAAAATAAAAAGTGTGTTAAGCCACCAAATTCTGAAGTTTTAGTGAATCCAGCTTAGTGGCCTTTTTCATGTCATGATTGACTTTAACTTGTTTACAACAGCAGAGCTTCAGAAAACAGGTGTATTAGAGGCACCACAGAAAGGCATCTGATTGTGAATTGCCACATAACTCACAAGTACTTGCTTCTTTAAATTGTACTACTTGCAACTTTCTAGCCACTTATGCACATGCACTGACTAACATGAACTGGTATTTACATGATGCACAGTGAACATGTGCTGCATTTTATTAAACTTTCAACATTTAAAGTTACAGCATACACAGAAATATTTATACTCAATTTCTCCCTCTGCCTCCAAGTTCAAGTAAGCAGCAATTGCAATTTTATTCTATGATTTTAACTGAGGTTTCCTCCCAGTTTTTATCTTAATTCACATAAGGCAACTCAGATTTCCCTGTTTCAAACTTCCTTCTACTTTTACAGTACAACAGTAGAGTAAAACCTTTTCCTGTGTGCCTGTCATCCTCTTCTGAAAGCTTTGCAATTCATCATTAGTGAACAGGTGATACACAGGATTTTGTCTTTCTATGGCTTTGAGGGGAGACATGCAAAGTTCTACCAGTAGAGTGAACCATCTCTATGCTGCCTTCTCTTCATCTAGCAGGTTATCTGTGGACTGTCTAAAAGGCCATCTCCACCACATCCCCCCCCTTCCCCAGCCCAAAAAAAAAAAAAAAAGATGAAGAGCAGGAGTCATTAGAAAAGGAGTTTACTACATATAAACAGAAAGATTACTATGCTCTGAAAAATGTGTTAAATCTCTCTATTATTCCATCAGAAAATCGAGGAATATAAATAAGTTCCCAACAGGAAGAGTCAGCAAGGAAACACTCAGAAGACATTTCTGCACTCTCTGATCTGGGCCATGGAGACAGGAGGTTTTTTAAATCTTGGATAACACCAGAGTGTAAAAACTGGTCTATGTTCAGCTCTGGCTGAAGTCTCACACAAGATGCTCCTCACCCACTCCTCCTGTCACAGCAGCATCGCAAAACACTCCGGCACTGGTCACTGGTATTCAGCCTGAACTCCCAACAAATATCTCCTCAAAATCTATTCAATATCATTTTAAGTAATCACATTACACTGTAAATTTTGAAGATTATAATAATTTATAAACATATTTATAATTCTCAAAACAGTATTTTCACACTTTTAACTTCCCCTATCACAAGAAAACAACACAGTCTTTATCTACCCATACTTGCTTATTTAACAACTTTATTTTTTAACTACCATATGAATTATTGAATGTAAACACATATTAAGACAGGGGGCCTTGTTTTGTTACCTGAGTGAAGTTGATGGTGAAAATGGCATGTGACCTGCTACTGACATCATTCATTCCAGTTGCAGCCGTCGTTCTATTTATATTCCCTGCGTCCATAAGTTCCTCTACATCAGCATAATTTTGCACTAAATGTTTAGACAAATCTAAAGAAAAGCAGAGTGTTACAGTAAGCTCATACATGCACTTGATTTTCTTTGCAAGAAGATTCAAATTACCCTCACTACTGCAAAGTGTTGCTGCAATTAGTGTTTTTTGTCATACTTGTTTATCACTTAAGGAAAGTAATGAGGCCTCGTGAACAACGGAGGCCTTACGCATTTACAGTAAATTAAGGAAAAAATATGCAATCTTACTAAAGTATTTAGTGCAATAACATAAGCATAATCCCTCAAGAGACATGAACCTTCCCTGGTAGATGACAGATTAAGAAAATTAGATCCTAATAGGTTCTTTCCATCTAAACGTTCAAGATTTATAAATTCCAGGCAACAAATTCTTAAAACCAATTGCACCTCCTAACATTATTTAAAAAATGTGTTATAAATTTACAGATAAAAACTGTATTTGTATAATTATCCTACAACTGGGAAAGCAAGTGGAGATACAAAATGAGAGGCTTTTCTCATTTAATGCTTTCATATCAAAAGAAAACACTGTATTCACCAGTGTAAATAAAAATATGATAAAAATGCCCTATGCAAGTAGACAGGACATTTTACCATAGAATCATAGAATGGTTTGGATTGGAAGGGCCCTTAAAGATCATCCAGTTCCAATCCCCCTGCCAGCAGCAGGGACCCCTTCCACTAGACCAGGTTGCTCAAAGCCTCATCCAACCTGGCCTTCAACACTTCCAGGGAGGGGGCATCCACAACTTCCTTGGGCAACCTGTTCCAGTGTCTGACCACCCTCACAGTGAAGAACTTCTTCCTAATATCTCATCTAAACCTCCCCTCTTTCAGCTTAAACCCATTTCCCCTTGTTTTGTCATTAACTGCCCTTATGAAAAGTCCTTCCCCAGCTTTCTTGTAGGCCCCCTTCAGGTATTGGAAGGTGCTATAAGATCTCCCTGGATCCTTCTCTTCTCCAGGCTGAGAAGAGGAGGCTATATTTTAAAATATAGCTATATTTTAAAGGTTATATTTTAAAATATATAAAGGTAATAAAATATCCAGTATAAAAAAAAAAAGCAAACACTGAAATTGTTTTTACCCTCAACATATGGCCCTTCTTTTGGATGTTCTCGTATTCGTAAATTATTAGTTTTTGATGACTTCCGTCTGAGAAGATCTCTCACACGTTCATTATAAATTTCCAGATAACTGAAAGAAAAAGATTAGAAAACCACTGACCAATTCAAGAGTCTAAAAAAAGGAAAGCCACGTTAACACTGTGCCTGAAAGCCAGATGGCTGGAGAAGTAAATGGATCCAAGGTTGGCTTAAGATAGCGATGAGTACAGCATACTCGTATCGTCAGGGAAAAAGGCAAAAAAGGTAGAAAAGCAAGAAGTGGAAAGGAAGCAGACATTCACAAGATCAAGATCTCCTAATGTCAGCCTGAAATAAAGAGTAAAAATAAGAAAGATGCTGTCTATTTGCAAAGGCTTTTTCACTATGATTTAAATAAAGCAAAACGCACAGCTGTTGGGCTGAAGTTGGAAGTATTGCGCATTTTGACTACGACTGCCAACAAAAATCAATTATAGGACTGAGGCCAAGCGTGGAAAGTTATTTTAAAATAACACACACTTATTCTCAGAGATAATAACTGAAACAGGGTGATTGTAACCGAAACAAGTTTGATAACTAGCAAAATATTAACAGGCCAAGACCTACCTGACTTCTGTTCGAAAGGATGCCTCATTCCGCTTTGTTTTTTCACTTATTTTGCTGAATAATCCTTCACAAATTCGAGGTATTAAACCTGCATCACCCTGCAATAACAACAATCCTTATTTCCAAGGCTATATATGCATGCACAATAAATTCTGAAAAATAAAACCCAAGATCACTAGTTGAGAGTTCCAACATCCAGAAAAAGGAGAAAAATCAAAACTTTTCAGCAAACACACTCTTGCCCCTTATTTATCTTGCCCACTGCAGTCACCTTGCCACTTCAACCCTCGTGTCTGTGCTGGAACATATAGATGAGCTCCAGTTATTTGCTTTTGGGATATATTTTGGGATATGTTTTGGGGACATATTTTTGCCCCTCTCAAACTAAAGTTCGAACAATCCCAACTGCTTAAGGCAGAAACTGGTTCCTCAGAGCAACATATAAACTGCTTTATCTCAATACTATATTTTCTAACTTCTATCTCATTTTACTATGGACTTGGCAACATCTACAGAGAGCGGGACGAGAGCCATCCACATGCCTCCATGAGCCATTCTTATTCAAACCCTCAATCCCCAGCTCATAGTTCCTGTCTTGAAAGATGCAGCAGGCCCTTTGGATAAATTAGCATGCAATAACAAAATTAAAATTATATTCACTGTATCCCACAATGCAGCCAAATTAAATCTGATATATCAACTTCTGAATGTTTGACTCTGCAGTTAAAGAGTTTTTATGTATAAAGTGCTTGGTCAGTTTAATAAATCTAACTGAAAAAAAAAAAAAACCAAAAACAAACCAAACCAAAAACATATTCCTTCTCACAGATCCCTACAGACAACATGGTTTACTAGTAGGGCTGCAACTATCCATTACAGGGTCCTTGCTACTTCAGCTAACACAGTAGCAGCAGGATGTCATCTTCTTGGTTAAGCTGGTGCTTGAGAATTGAGCCTCATCCCAGAGAGGCTGGTGCTCCACCACTGATGTCAAACGTGTCAAACTGTGAGGCAGCATCTAACGCTGCTGAGATATCCAGAGACTTAGCATGCAGCTCTCCTCTTCCCGTTGCTCCAGGGAGAGCCCTTTCCAGCCAAGCAGCGAGGCAGTTAGTCAGTAAGTCAAAGCCAGTATCTTCCCAGCCATGAGGCTCTGGTCTCAGCTGACAAGGGGTTACTTGCTCCCAGCTGCCCCATTCCCTCTCAGTCTGAATAGGTAGATGACCAAGTACCTGCTGAGCACACCTCTTCCCAACCACCTCAGGAAGACAGCAGCTAACACTCCTTCAGAGCTGAAATGAGTGAATGTGGCTCTCAGGAACAAAGGGAGAGGACACATACATACAGATGAGCTTTGGGCTCAGAGCTGCAAACTCTGAAGTAGCTTACTAAACAGTCTGTCAGCTACAATCTCCCTCCAGTCCAAAAAAAGCGTAAGAGATTTGATGCGAAGGACTAATTCTAATTCCATGCACCGCTGAGGCAAGAAATGTTCTTGCTTAAAGTTAGAGGCCTTGTAATTAAGCAGGAGGCAAATTAGGACAAACCAGTCCAAATATCCAACATGAGCATAGCCCACGCACTCCAGGCACCCAGAAGTTTGCCTGGTGGGATTCTACAGATATCTGGCAGCAGGAAAACACAAAGACAGCAGGTTTCCCTGCACCACTCTTGCAGAGCGAGTGCTCCACGGGTAAAGATTTCTCTTCTGCTCAGAACCCCACATAAAATCTGACCCTTTTTGCCCAAGCTTGCTCCAGTCTGCTCCCATGCAGGTTCCCTCTGTCCTCATTCTTCAGCTTCCCCCTGCATTCTCTGTTCCAGCAATCTTCTTCCAGGTGCCATCTCTGAGAAACTCTTTCTCCTTCCTTTGCTCAGATATAATTCTCAATTCATCATTCATCAGTCTCTTTTCCTTTTTTTTTTTAATCATACTCTATCCCTCCATTTTGCCTTCTTCCAGCTTCTTCTGCCTCTTAATCAGAGCCTCCCTGTCCTTCTCAAACCAGGCTTCAGTCTTTGAAATAATAATCTATTCTCTTCTTCTATCATATCCAGCCCTTCACCTGACTGCACCTTGGTTTAAAAAAAAAAAATAACCCCTAGGTAAAGGGAGAAACTTGCAGCTTAATCAGACTTTTTTGGAGACAGTTGCCTTTGGTAACAGAGGGGCAGCCTTTCCCAATATGTATCAGTCTCAACCTCCAGATAAAGTTTCAGGGTTCAGTGTTGGAAATTCCCATACACTTTTTTTTTTTTTTTTAAACACAGAGGAAAAAGATTTCTCTTTCATCTCATGCTTGGAAACACCTGAATAGTCTTAATTAAAGCTTAAGGAAAAAAAATGAAAGATCCATCACAAAGTTTTAGACAAGTCATTAGTATCTGACATAATTTAGCAACTGCAAAGAGAGTATTAAAAAAGGAAATATTAGCTCTAATTGAGTAACTTCAATCATAGCAATATAGTGATGAGAAAGGAAGAGCACATAGTTCCCAGCATATTTGATCAGCAAAATGTGTCTCTTACAGAAGCTACACTCTTTATTAGAAGCTATATTTAAACATTTTCTCCCTTTTCACCCCTACAGTTCCAGGGCAGGATCAACGACACCTTTGATAGTCTTTTTTCTGGGTTACAGAGTTTCCACTCACAGCAATCTGTAGAATCAAAATAGGTAGTTCACTCCACAGCTGAATTTTCTCATTAAAAGCCTGTTTTTCTTCTGTGCTAACCAGAAAACTCCTTATTGCTATTTCAATCTACTGTTTCTTACCCATCTACCTTGGACATAGGGAACAAATTATTCCCTTCCTTTCTGCAGCAGCCTTTCACCTCTTGGAAGGTGTTTGTTCCTCCATAGTCTTCCTTTCTCTGCATACACAAGTCTGACTTTCCTGACAGATCATATTCCATAGATCTCTTTCAGTATTTCTGCTCAAGACTTATTCTAAGTGGTCCACATATTTCTTGAAATGATTGCTGCACACAGGATTGCAGAAGAAGCCTTCCAGAGCCAAGAACAGCAGATATTGAAAGCAAAATGTGAATAGAATTTATACTTTTTAAGGACAAGTAGGGAAAAAAAAAATATATTTCCAATTCAAGTTTTCTTATAACACTGTAGTCTCTCTGACAGGGCCATCAATTTTCAAGCATTTAACTTGGAGGCTGAGTATATTTTATACATGCTCTGTACAAAGCCAGATTAAAGTATTTATGTATCATGGCAAGAAGATTAGACCTTTATTATTGAATAGTGTCAAACAAACTTCAGCACCTATTCATTTGCAAAATGTCTTGACGATTACGGTCATTACATACAGTGAGGCAGTCTCATAAAAATGTCACTTTTATAAATTTCTGAAATAGAAATCCGAATCTAGGCCATAAGATCTTTTTCTGGTTACAAAAGTCTATTCTGCTTACCATTCTGAAGTTAAATATAAAGCTACTTATTCTGTGACAACTGAAAGAAAAAGATTTAAGTTAATTTATTCTCCTAAGCTAAAGGAGTTGCAAAGTGGTCAGTCTTACTATATTTCAAGAAAATGATCTACCTAAGGAAGGACAAGCAACAATATTCCCCTTTTCAATTCTGCTGGGAGAAAACATGTTGTATTTTTTTTTCCCAGAGATTAGAGGAGAATTAAACCAGTAGAGGTTGCCTTGCAAACCCCTTGCAAACAAGCTTAATCAGTCAGCCCTTTTAAACTGCTCCACTCCCAACAGTTTAGTGGGTTCTTTGTGTCCTTGGACAGTCATGGAGGCAACTGCAAGAAACTACTCCCATCCTTCACTCACAAACTGTCAAATGCCTCTCCTACCATACCTTCCTCTTTCAGGGTCTTCACTGCAGTGGCTCCATCCTTAAAATTAAAAGTTACTGCTTCATCTTATAATGTCTGATGAAACTTACACTTAGTGACTCTCATTCCCAGTTTCTACTTCTCACTTGATAGCCTTCTCTAAACAGGGGTCAAGGACCTATTTTAATCTTCTGACCCTTCAAAAGAGGTCTAAAAAGCAAATCTCTTCAGAAGGAGCTGATCATTCACCTTCTCAAAATCAGTATATTCTTTTTTGTCTCAAGTTGGGCATAGAAAATCAGTGGTAACATTTGAAATTTTTGAGTTTGTTACTGAACAAAAATTATTGCTCTTTGTCCAACGTAACAGGCTATCACTTAAAGATACTTCTTCCAACTGTAAATATCTACCTACAAAAGAAACAGCTTCCAAAAACTCTGATTACTACTATAAGGTATGATACATGGGGGGTCAGTAGCATACAGACAGGATCAGCAATAATAATTCCACAAAAACACGCTCTTGTAATAGCATAATTTCAATGCACTGATACAGAATAAAAACGCACGTTTGCACAATACAACATACCGCATTTCCCATCATGGTGTAGGACTTCCCAGATCCAGTCTGTCCATATGCAAAAACACAAGCATTATAACCTTCAAAAGCAGATTTAAGCACATCTGTACCAAGATTTTTGAAAACCTAAAAACAAAGAAAGTCTTAAGAGAACAGAAACTGGGGGGGGGAGGAAATTGTCATCAGTCCAGTCCAGCGTGGCAAATATTAAACAAAACTACCACAATAGAAGCTATTGACATCAATCAATGATACTTACTATAGGACAGTATAAACAAATAAAATAGTAAATTTTACTATTGTATTTAGTTTACAGCACTGCAACAGTCTATTTTCTAGTTCCTTCCTGTCAGAGATCTACTTGACATGCAGAAGTACAAAAATAAAACAAAAAACCCCACGCTCCTCTTTCTACAGCTCCAGCTTCTTTCAGCTAATCTCAGATACTTCATTCGCTTTTCCTTACTGTTAGTATCTACTCACTTTTTGTATCTTTGCCAGCTCCCCAGGTTCTGCAAATATCCAGCCCCTTCTCCAAAGGAAACGTTTCAGCAATCCTTTCAGTTTCTTGGTTTGTGTTTTTTGGGGGTTTCTTTGATTGGCTGGGTTTCACTTTAAGTGAAGTGCAAAATAACCCATTATTTTCTCTCCCTTTCTTCCCTGTTTTTGACATATCATTATTTTTTAGGCTGGCAAACATGGAAACATGTTTTCTGTATGGTAAGTGACCCTCTTTCCTCAGCTAGCCCCTCCTCTTTTGCCCTCAACATTTACCTCTGAAACTGGCAATGATCTCTCCTCCACATCCCATAATACAGGAGTCTGTTCTCACCAGTAAGTTCAGCTCTCAGCAGATGCCTTCACCGCCTTCCTCTGCGGTACCACCTCCAGAATCCCTCACAGATTTCTGACCTTTCTTTATCATTACCCCTCATTTCCATCCATAACTCCCACTGGCCCACTGGTGCAGCTTCTCTTTCAATGAAACTATTAATTTAGGCCTCCCAGTCGAGATTATGATTTTCAAAAGTCTCAGAGGTGCTTCACATAATTTGGCTACTAGTCCACAGTATCTGTGGTTTAAATTAACCAAGGTGTACAAATCATTATTAATAGCGAATGGCACACGCACACACACAGTATAATCATGCTGCTGCTACCAGGGAGGAGTGCTGGGTAATTTCTTTTAATCATTAATGCTCAGTTGCAAGCATGTCTTTGGAATACTTAACTTGACCTTCCCTTGAGCAAAGGAGTTACAATACTGTGAATCTGTTGTACATCTCAAGGAGGAAGAGTATAAAGATCAGCCAAAGCCCAATTTCCCTTTCGCTTGTCACTTGAAAAGGAGCATCTTAGTTGCATTCTCCCTCCTGAGAAACTGCTCCTTTATTTTTTCCCTTTTTCCCCCCTTTCTCTACATCCAAGTTTTTACCTCACCATCTGGACCAAGTCTTTATGCACTACTGTTTCGACTGCATTTTCTCTTCTAAAAGAATTTGTGTATACCTAGCAAGAGGTATTTGAGGTAGTACACAGTTACAGTCAGCGTTGTTTGAACACAGAGGCTTAACACACAGGTTAGAAGAAAAGACATTGTTAGGATGGGACTTTGTGAGAACCAAATGCCTGGGACACTGGTTTATCACAAAAGGGCAGTAAACTCATCAAAATTCTCTTTGTTTCTCTTCCATGAATACAAGCTAAGTAGCTTGATGGTAAACTGCCACTCCCACTCTAATTTTTGAATACTAAAGCATATTTTTGCATGTATAAGGCATTTTAATGGGGCATATAGTATTAGGCAGACATACATTTATTATTTTTCTGCCATTCAAAAGGATAAAATATAACAATCATGAACAAAGCGCACTAGGTAACCACATTACCAACAATCAAGATCCAATTTTATTCCACAGCAAGATCAATGTGAACGAAAGACTCCCTTCTTCTATGCCACTGGTGCAGCAAGCTGGAAATTCTGCACTGACTTGATAAGAGCTTAACTACAAAGTCTTCCAATTAAATATGAAATTAATAACACGAGCAAAACAATAAGTTGTGCAGCATTTGTTTAGAAATTGCACTCCCATGGTTTGAAAACCCCTTTTGTTTTCCGTGTGCTTTGCACACTGTAATTGAAACACTTGACACAGAGACAATAATATTTTTGTGGTTAAGCAAGAGAAGTTAGCATTCTTGCCAGTAAGGATGAAGGAGGTGGTCTGGGGCTGTGGGACACAATGTAACAGCAGAATATTGAACGTGGACATCTAAGCCATGTTTAGGATTTATTGTTAGCATCCTATTACTACAAACCATAAATCTCAGAGCTTTAAAAAAATCATTGCTCAAGGCTGCTGCTGAGATCCCTACATGGGTTTTTTGAGGGTTTTTTTTTTCTATAAGCTCCTAACACTGGCAAGTTACACTGATCTCACCTCAACCTGACCCACTCTGAAACAGAAGCAAAATGGCACCAATAAGGAAAAACTTAAAATGAGGAAAACTTAATTTATCACTTATATGTGGAAAGGGGACATCAATACAGGATACAACTTGGATGTTCATTTATATTAATTCAAGTTTCCTTTGCAAACGATTCTTTTAACAAGAATTAATTTCATTATTTCACAGCACATTCAGATTCTGGAAAAAATCTGCATTGTAATAGCAAGAGCCTAACAACACAATGGATTCTCTTCCTGGGATTCTTCTAAAGAGGTCTTGTCTAACATAGCTTACCAGAAGTACCCAAAGTCAGGTAAAGAAACAGCTACCTAAAGGATACAAGAATTAAATACCCATAAACCTAAGCCATCAGTGCTTAAGAAGAATTTCTCTAACTACTTTTATAGTACATGTTGCACACTTTTCCAAATATGCACTGATACATCATTAATACTCTCTTTTATGGAGATGCACTTATCTGTATCAGGAAGAACTGAGAATATGGTACTCAGTTATCACTGAGAATCATATGCATTTTCAAGAAACTAAATAATATTAAACTGAGACCCTAATGGATTTGTATGAGCAAACTTAAGGCAATCATTTCTTGTGTCTGCAGAACCACAACCAAAAATCTCAAGCTTCAGTTAGAATTGGAGCAGGAAAATACATGATCAAAGCTGCTTTAATTAAAATAAATAAATAACTCTCCATGCTCAACTCAAAGGATTTGCTCAAGTTCTAGCAAAGTCATATGGCGTGAACCACCAGCTTCAAAACATCCACTAGAAAACTAGGGTTACAAAATCACAGAATGGTGGGGGTTGGAAGGGACCTCAAAAGACCATCTAGTCCAACCCCCCTGCCGGAGCAGGAACCTAAATGAGATCACACAGGAAGGCGTCCAGGCGGGTCTTGAATGTCTCCAGAGAA
>NW_010312108.1:19071-19968 GCF_000700745.2 Antrostomus carolinensis
CTAAAGAGCCCCAGCTCCCTCAGCCTTTCCTCATAAGGGTGATGTTCCACTCCCATAATCACCTTTGTGGCTCTTAATCATCTTTGGGTTCCAATCATTGCACTCAAATACACTATTCGTTGAATTTGACACAGTGCTAAAGTAATTAGGGTAGTTCTACATCAATAATTGTACACTTCTTGATATTTCAGAGAATACAGCAAAACTGTTACTGAAAAGAACATCATCAAGAAATAATAATCTAGAAAGTTAAAGAATATACAGGATCAAATGTTTGGATTAAACACTAACTAGTAAGTCAGTGAAAAAAAGAAAGAAGCTTTCAGAAAAAAAAAAAAAAAAAAAGAGGACCTACTGCTTACACTGATGGTTAAAGAAAAGTTCCAAGTATAAACTCTCTATCAAACAATTAGAGTCATTATATACAATAACAGCAGCTTGTCCTTCTCATAAATCTTTAAAATCGCCTTCAACTTATTGTTTCTTATTATTAGTTTGAATTCTGAGACTTTTTAGGATGAGCTATACCAATATCTCTGATTTTGGGGCTTACAGAATAGATGAGGTACACACCAAAAAGGTATGTATCCAACTGGCTCACAGGATATCGGAAAACCCTTGCATAATTTTAAAGGGAAAAAAAATACTCTCACTTTGAGCTTACAGCATCCCAAGTTCCACAAACCCAAAAGAGAAGATAGCAAACACAAAACACTTGAATTTTACTGGGAATGTAAAATAGCAAAAAGGTGCCATATTCACATGAAATGCGAGGTCAGGGAGGGTCTATCTGTTCATCTAAATCATAGAATCACAGAATGGTTTGGGTTGGAAGGGACCTTAAAGATCATCCAGTTCCAACCCCCCTGCCAGCAGCAGGGACACCTTCCACTAGAC
>NW_010312108.1:20470-24770 GCF_000700745.2 Antrostomus carolinensis
GGATAAATAATGCCTATAGCTCCGAGTTTGATTTTGTGTTCTGAGCGTGCAGGAAGAAAGGCAGTTTTGCCCTTTCGTAAGCTGAATGCTCAAGGGAGAAGAAAGAAGAATCTTCTTCAATGTGTACCAAGACTTCTGGACAAAAAAAGCCCACTTCAAGCAGATAAGAAGAATGTTTCTGTCTAAGTGAATTAAAGATAGATGCTTGTTTCTCCAAAGTGAATTTTTTAAAAAAAGCTTTCCAGAAACAAATTTAGTGCTCAGAGAGGTTTTCTAACTTGACCTTACAAACAAATCAGACAAGAGAACTAGAAAGAAGGCATTTAGCCTGCTGTATTAGAAAACACTGCACTTAACATTAGATAAGTTAAAAAAAAATATATAAAACAAAACAAAATTCAAGTTCTCAGGTACGTAGGGAATTTCTAAATTACATAAGAAGCACTTTCAATAGAAAGAAGTTTCAAAGAATGTTTTCAAGCCAGAGAAAAGGGAAAGGAAACAAATCAATTATTAACATTCAGAAATCCTACCATTTCTTGACAAACAAAGCTGGGACTTTTACTGTCTGCCGAGAAATAGGAAAAATCATAGATAAAAGTCTTAGTTCTTTCTCGTCCTGTATCTCCACTACCACCCTCTGGTACCTATTAAAAAAAATAATAATAATAAATTTTAAAAGAGCTGGTACAGTACATCCTGATGAAGTCATTAAAAACATTTTACAATAAATAATCAAGAATACAAATTTAACATACAGCTATACACATTTAGAAATTTATAATGACATTAGCCTATTATTCCAACAACACTGAAAAAATTAGACCCTTCAGCAAGGAGAGTCACGTTAGAAGACAGCACAGCAGCACTTATTTGGATTTTAGCTTACTGCTCCTAACACCACAGTACATTTTTGTCACAACACTTACATTCAGTTAAAACAGTCCTATATATGAAATTCAAATTATAATAAGCAATTATCCTACATATATAATTTATAGGAGCCAGAGACACCTTTGCACTGTGAAGCACATTTCAATGCACAGTCCTAATTAAAATGGTGTTACATATCTGCTGCTTAAGGCTATCATCATGCTCAAGACATGACAGCCAGCACTATATTTCAGCAGTATTCACTGCTATCTGAATCTGTCTAAACAAACTACACACTGAAATTCCTTTCCATATATTTGTAATTGGAAACTATCTTGCAAAAACCTATTTGCTCCGTGTGATTCCTCTTGCTGAGAGGAATGTTAAAACATACCGTCAAAATATTCTAGCAAGTGATGGGTACTTTGGGTTTAGTTCATTTTCATGGGGATTCCAGAGGACAACTATGGATGAAGCAAAGCTTTAGCAGCTACCAGGCACGTACCTCTCTTCTATTGTTGGGTTTCATCTTCTAGCTAAGTAATGACCAGAGTGATAAGCCTTAGAAAAACCTTAGATACAGCCTATAGAGTGGTTTTCAGAAAATCACAGCGCAGCAAGTGAACAGTTTAACTTGGATTATTTCAACATTGTATTTTAAAAACTAAGGGCTGTTCCCCACAGTGCAGTGAGCACCACTGTGTTGTCCAGTCATTTCCTGACAGCTCTTCAGTTAGGACTTCCTTTTTTAAATTATCACAGAATCACAGAATGTCAGGGATTGGAAGGGACCTCAAAAGATCATCCAGTCCAACCCCCCTGCCAGAGCAGGAACCTAAATGAGATCACACAGGAAGGTGTCCAGGCGGGTCTTGAATGTCTCCAGAGAAGGAGACTCCACACCCTCCCTGGGCAGCCTGTCCCAGGGCTCTGTCACCCTCACTGGAAAGAAGTTTCTTCTCAAGTTTAAGCGGAACCTCCTGTGTTCCAGCTCACACCCATTGCCCCTTGTCCTACCAAATTATGTTTACTCACCTTTAAGTTTGTGATTGTTGTTTTATTTTTTTCCATGGAAATAATAAACTTTGCATTAAGGTCTTTCTCCCTGCAAGAAAAACGAGAGTTGAGTATGTTAAATAAAACACAACAATAATCCACACTCAAATTTCCAATAGGTTGCTTGCCACAGTCAGTTATCAAGTGAATTCATTTTTACTTCATTTTTCAATTGTTGTGACCAATGTTTATTTATCGGGATACATTTGAAGTACTTGGGCTTGCCTCCAAATTCCTTCATCTAGAAACAGAGCAGCAGTTTGGGGAAACCTGCTCCAGAAGTTTGACTCTGCAAGTCAATTAAGTGGTTTATTCTCAATTTCAAGTACTCTGATCCAAAGCCCAGTAAAGTCAATTATGTGGCCCTAAGGAATGGTGAAACAGAAGGTTACAAGATAAGCCCCAGCCTCTTACCACCATCCTCATAGCAGCAGTCCACATTAATCCATACGGCCTAGGTAACAGAGACTAAATATTTAAACCACAAAACCCCAGTATTTTAAGATTATCTTAGAAATTAGGTACTCAACATATTTTTTTAAGCTGTGATGGATCATAGCAGTGCAGGAGAGAGGACCTGCAAAAAAACTTGTTAAAACAGGTTGGCTGCTTCCCAAAACACAACTCCAGGAAGAAAAAAAGTCCAGTTCTGCTGCAGTGTTTTCATGTACCCACATCTATTTCACATCAGTTGTTTCTGACTGTTTTCAAAACTATCATAAAAATTCAGTACCTTAGTGTCTCAAACCAGCGTGTATCAACCTGTTTGCTAGAGATGGGATTTCGTTATAATTAGTCATAAAAGTAACACAGGCTGCTCTTGAATGACAACCTTCAGCATAACATCTCCTGGGTTATTAGAAACACACACAGGAAAAAAAGAGCCAGAAGAGGAAGACTGCACGCCAAACCTGGCTCCTCAGATGCTAACAGACACGCCTGTTCCAAACCCATCTGCTAAGTCACCTGGCAAACGGGTGTTCCCCACTGGTGCAAAGGAAAGCAGAGGGCTTCAAAGCAATAAAGTGCTGCTGTACCATACTGCACAGTTACCTCAGCAATTACCAGCTATTCGCTTGCACCAAGGAAAAATGAGAGAGAAACTTCTCCCTAGTAACAGGAGACCTGTGTTCAGGATTTTAGTTTGACTTCTTCTTCCTCGTGGATCACCCAACTCTATGTTCATCAGCTGACTGGGCAGCTACCCTCTATTCACATTCAGTTTTCCAGTAGAAATTCTAAAGAAGAGCAAAAAGTCTTTTAAAAATCTACACTAATGAATAAAGATCAGGCAAATAAAAGTGCTTATTTAAATATCAACACATTGAGTTATTTTCTAAGCCAATAAAACATATAATTGTAATAATTACAGCATTAATTATACAACTGAATTTAGATCTACCATTGAAAAACATTAGAGGTATGTCTTAAGAAATACCTCTTAAGTCATTTCCAAGTCATCCTTAGTAGTTTCTACCAAGTCTACACTTAAGAGCCTGAAATACTAAAATACAGCCATGAGTAACACACAGGGAAATGGAGAAGTTCTCAGTGGCATTTTTCAGTAGGAAAGAGATTTTGACATGGCAGTAATGCAGCCTGTGCATGGCTACTACTCACCCTGCTTCCTGAACAGTCTCTACCTGTGTGTAACTATTTGCTCAGCAAAGGTGTAATAAGTGATGTGGCCCAATTAAATGGTCTATCTTACTATGAAAATCTGTTTCAAATGTAACCTGCAACCTGCTTCCTCTAGGAAGTTTGGCAGGACTCGAGGCAAGAAGAAGTTTGGGACAGAATTATTGCTTTTTTTGTCTGGATTGCTTCATGCTTGAGGTGTACAAGGAGAAACAATAAATTGTGTTTGTGCTTTCTTTCCCAGAACCAGCCAGCTCTCCATATTACAAAACCTAAAGCTACTCAGGAATGGAAAACAAAAACAGAGTGTTTAAAATCTAACACCCGTAGATGAACTACACAAAATTCTGAGAAACCTACCCTCATTAATTTTTGTGATGACACTGATGATAATATTAGTAAACTTTATTAAGAATGAGGATTTCAGAGTATCAAAAAAAAGGTCCTTATAAAGCACTAGCCAATTAAAAAACCTCACAAATAGAACTTGGCATTTTTGTTGGGGAAGGGAGAGGGACATGACAACCTGAAACAGGAATACTATGATCAGAATCAATAAGCCAACCTGAGAGAAGTTAAAAGACTTAACAGGAATCAAATGCTAAAGCTTCATTTTAATGAGACAGCTGAGTATAATTTATTGTACCCATAATGAGTTTGAGAGGATCCCATAAAAAGCAATTGCTGGCATGATGTCAGTTCATTTCCAGGCACTCATTTCATGCAGTTCAGC
>NW_010312108.1:24802-38307 GCF_000700745.2 Antrostomus carolinensis
TGATGGCAAGTTCCACCTTAATTAAAGGTTCAGGCTGTAAACAGCTGTATGGCAGTGTTGGGTACCCTTCTGAGAACCTTCAGGGCTAGGAGAACCCTACTGCAACCAGCTGCTCCTCCAGCATCCAGTGCTACCTCAACCCAGAGACAAGCTCCAGCCACTGCCCAAAGACGTTACCCCCACAAACTCCATCCTCTTGGTTACGAAGCAAGGGAAAGGGAACAGCTGCCACAACTAGTCCACAATTAGTGCTCTGATGATTTAAGAAAGCTTCCTTCCCCCCAAGCCCAATTTGCTCAGGCAGCAGCGTTCAGGACCAGCCTCCAGGCTGTTCTTGCTGCTGTTTCATCCACACGTGGAGTCCCAGGATCACAAGGGAAGGAAACTTATAACCCGTGATCCCGTGGCCCCTAACCAAACTACAACATGATCAAGCGGGCAAGTTTCTTGGCACAGACACCAGGAAATACATCAGCCCAGCACTGTTATTAACCCTCTGCTAGTTCAGCTAATCATCTAGCAATTCATTGCAAGGAGGAAGGGGGGGGAAGAAACACAAAAAAGGAAAAAAAAAAAGCCAAAAAACTACTTCAAATAATACTGCTACTTTATTTTAATATAAACAGTATCAATATCAGTACCAAGATACACTTAAAAGAACTAGTATACTTGTCTTCTAATGGAATAACTTGATAAATGGCTTATTTGGGCAAAGTTTTTATAATTTCTCTTCTTCACAAAGGGCAGATGGGTTATGAAGAACTGCCCAAAACTGAAGATGATTCAGCAGTTATATCAAAACACAGTTGCTTCATGGAAGAAGTTCCAATGTGGATATCTTTACATCAAGTTTCTTTCTCTCTTTCTTTTCTATTCCCTGCTTATTTTCAGGGCACAGACCAGAGCAGTTTTTGCACCTCCATGGGCATCTAGTGAAAAATGATAGTACAGGTAACCAAAGGTTTGCAGCATTTCCAGATTTCAAGGCAACTTTAGAGGATCTCTGCTCATTCTGTCACTCACACAGTCCTCTATGGGACTTTCTGAAGATCCTCCCACAGAGAGGAGAGAGAAGAGCATGGAAAAGTGCTGTTACCTCAAATATAAGTCAACAAGGGAAGCTTTAGAAAAATCCCTATTACAGACACGCAAAATGTGTTTGGTCTTTTTCCAAGTTCATCTTTAAGCGCCTTCCTTTAAGATCCTTCAATGCAAAGTTCAGTTATTTAAACAGTGGCTTTTTATGAATTTGTTCTGTATTATTCAGAGCATTTATTATAGCTTATGCCATTAGAAAAATCATAATAATATGTCTTCCATTAAATTGATACTATAGGAATCAGTTGTGATTACCATAATACCTGTCAGACATGACTCCAAGAGGAGAACAGATGAATTAGATGCTTTTCATCTAGGGGGTGGGAGGGAAAAACAAAAAAGGACAGGACAGAAAGTGCAATCAGTTTTCCCAAATGGTGTTTCAGAAGAGCACCTCAGCAAACCTCCAAGCCTACGTGGACAAAGATACAGGTACCACCTGAACTGCCTGCAGAGCACCTCTGTACTCAAACAGAAAGAGGGTCTGTAAAATATACTCTTGGAAATTTACTTAACTGCAGACATCTAACAGAACATCTGTTGGAAAAGGATTATACTGAAGAGTAGATGTATGGTTTTGATTTTCAACTACTCAAAAACGTGGTCTGAGCACTTGTAAAAGCAACTCAGCCATGCTCAATGGCTTTTCCTTTCAGCAAAATACCTGCTACTTCTTATGTTCACATTTTAGGGACAATGGTAGAGATTTCCTGATTTATCACTCTGCTTGTTCACTACTACCCAGGTGTATTTCTGGGGTCACAAAGTAAAGGCATGAGGGTTGTTTAATGACCAGGAGAATTCAAGGTAGATTTAACTGAAAAACAAGCACAGTGTGTGTCACAGAAAGAACTTGGCTTTTTCTTGTAGCTTGGTAACATGCTAACTGTACATTTGCCCTAATGCCCCCTTGAATTACACAGACCAAAAGCACTTTCCTTTGTTTGAGTAACTCTTAAAAGGGAAACATTCAATCCAACCACATGCTTTAAAAATCAAACAAAAACCCTCCTACACAAGAAATTCTTTGTTACTTTCTGTAACTACAGGAAAAGTAAAGTTGGTGCAATCTGAAATATCACACAATTTATCTTTCTTATCCAGAGGTTTTTGTTTGGTTTTGTGTTTTTGTTTGGTTTTGGTTTTTTTAACTTCTTTGATGCTTATTGAATCATTTTGGAGAAAGTACATTTTTTTAAAATGTGATTCCATATCTAGGTGCAGTTAAAAACATAAATCTGGTGGCCAGTATATAAAACATCTTCATTACCCTTTGGGTTAAAGTAATTTTTTCCATAAACATGCATAACAAGTAGTTTCAATGTAATGCTGACTGAGACCTAAAATCAGAACTTTTTATCTTGACCCATGAGTTTTATCAATTTTACCCTTCTGATTCTTGCCCCTGTTCCCTGCACGGGGGAGAGTGAGTGAGCAGATGTATTTGACCAAGTGAAACCACCACAACACCGTATAAAAATCACAGTTGTCTCCATAGCAGAGCAATAGCCCAGCTTATCCTGAGCTCAAAGTCACCCCATGCTATTGACCAATATAGCTACAAGCCCATAATTAAAATTCAATTAAAAGCCATGTTTACACTAATATAGTCTAAAAGTTAACAACTACACATGGTACATCGAGCAGCACGACTGCAATCAGATGTCCTCTGGATTTGGTTTGAGGAGAGGCAGATCCTCTGATAGCTCGTATGGGCTGCCACCTCTCCATCGTTTGGGAGAGCTCTGCGGGCTCTTTTACAGCCATCAGTTTTCTCTGAACATCTTCATCACCTTCAAGACCTCTACCAAGCCTTCAAATCTGGCTCAATCGGCCAACAAAGCTGCTAGATGGGACCAGACTGGCTGACAGATGAGCGGTGCAATCTCTCAAGTTTCACTTCAAGAAGTCAGACAAGGGAACAGCAGAAAAAATTCCCGAGAATTGAAGTTAAAAGACAGAGCTTTCTATGGATACAATTGTGATTGTGTCTCAGTAAGAGAAAGAAACTGTCCTCACACTTGCTACTTTAAAAGAGTTTTTTCATAAAGCACATTTTGTGTGGGCATGAGGTTTTCTGTGATCAACATAAGCTTAATAATTTGCTAGTGCAGACTTAGAAGGGTACCCACGTTCCCTTTTGTGATACCAGCTTCACAAAAAGCCCTGGCAAACTTTGCAAATAGTTAAATGAGAGAGTTCTGCTACTCCCAGAACTTTCTCCACAGTGCAGCTGAAACCAGAATAATAAACCCAGTGCCAGAGAATGCAGAAACAGGGGAAATTGTGTACATCTCATGAAACAGAAATATCCCCTTAGTTTATATACTGGTACGCACACGTATCAGTTCTTGTATGAAGGACAACCTAGATTAAATGCCTTTAGCCATAAGAATAAATTTTACCAATAACACTGAAAGGCAGTGGTAGTTTAATTTACAGCAGTAAGGCTCTCCTGGAAAATGAACGTACAGGTGTCCTTGTGCTGTCTTTTGTCAAATGACAGCAAGCATTTTTGGGGAAACTAGGCATGCTTATGGTCACACATCCAGACTGGTCACTACATTAAATCATGGACCTCACCTGCTTTTTAAATTTGTATTTATTAAAAATATTATAGGTAGACTTCACTTCCCAACAACTCAGATCAGGTTTGGTGGGCAGCCACATAAGCAAATTTTTAAATTATCAGCAAAAGCTGACTTAAAAAAAAAAAAGAAAAGTTACTGTATCAACACATACCATGGTCAATGATCACATCTGAGGGCTGGAGCAGCTCTGCTGTGAGGACAGGCTGAGAGAGTTGGGGCTGTTCAACCTGGAGAAGAGAAGGCTCCGGGGAGATCTTATAGCACCTCCCAGTACCTGAAGGGGCTACAAGGAAGCTGGGGAGGGACTTTTCATAAGGGCAGTTAATGACAAAACAAGGGGAAATGGGTTTAAGCTGAAAGAGGGGAGGTTTAGATTAGATATTAGGAAGAAGTTTTTCACTGTGAGGGTGGTGAGACACTGGAACAGGTTGCCCAGAGAAGCTGTGGCTGCTCCTCCCTGGAAGTGTTCAAGGCCAGGTTGGATGAGTCTTTGAGCAACCTGGTCTAGTGGAAGGTGTCCCTGCTGCTGGCAGGGAGGTTGGGACCAAACCATTCCATGATTCTATGATAATAACCTAAAAAATATTTAAGCTTCAACTACCTCAACAGCAACTTTTCTGCTTTGCCTGCATAGACAGAGTGTCAGACCAGGCTCAGTAATGGTGTTACCACCAGGAGCTAGTTCCTGCACAGCTAAGGTTTAAGATATCCACGTGTGAAACCCCTCTTACATGTTTCTGATGTCAACCTTTAAGAAAATGTAGCAAATGCCCATCTTTGAGAGAAGCAACAAAAAATACAACCTCAGCCACAACCAAGTTGATTTGAATGGGATTTTATTGTAACTATTATGACACTGAAGTTTCTCTAGGACTCTTGGATTTTAGCCCACATGCTAGTTTGTTTTTAATATATTGTTTCTTCAGATTTGTTTTTTTGCTCCTTCTATATCAAATCATAAAGACAGTATCCACTTAACCTCTTGTGCACGGGAAAACGCGATTCAAAGAAATCACATTGTTTCCCTGCAGTGCCCTTGACTTTTGAGGCAGAAGGTCCTCAAATTAGAAATTCAGAAAAAAATAAATAAATAAATTGTGCCTGACCTCACGGATCTGTTGGCCCCTCAAGTAATCCATAAGGCTGTTCTGTCATTCCTCTCCTCAGCTGAGACACATACAAGCAATCTGGTCCGAACAACAGATTACTTCAGTTATCCAAGTACAAATACCTTTCAAATGTGTAAGCATACAGAAAAATTATGAGTGTACTCCAGGTTCTATATCTCACCGTTGCTTTGTATTTACAATATAAACTCTTTAGAGAAGAGTCTTCATGAAGCCAATATTTGAAGTGTCTGAGTCTTCAACAATAAGAACTTCAGCTCATCAGCAATTAAGATGCTGAGCGCCATGTACTTCCTCTTTCTGTTAGATAACTCTGAAAAACCCTCTCTCAATACATAACCCTGGCTTTGTATTCACAGCTACTGCAAAATAGAGGACTTTGCTCTTCAGTTCAGTCAGCTGTTCTTACCAACAATACCTGCCTTTCAGATACTCAGACTTCTAAGAGTCTTCAAGGCCAAGAGCTCAGTTAGGTTAAAAGAGCTGAGTGTTAACCCCTTCTATTTCAAAACCGGTCTTCATTTCACACAAACAAAGCCTTAGAAACCAAAAGACTCACCTTTCTCTCGCTTGGTTTCATCAGGAAAGCTACAATACAGAGAGACTCATTACCTTTTTCTCTGCTGGTCTCAAGGAGCTCTCAACAAAGAGTTTTAAAGTATTTTATGGTTCATTATTTTAGTGATAGAACATGTGTAGGTAACCTGACAATGAGTTTGACAATACTGAAATAAATGAACTGGGAAACACTATTCTAAAACTAGGTTTTTAAATTCAAAATGCTTCAGATTGGGAAGTTTTGAGGATTAGAAACTGTAAATGAGGGCAGTTTAATTATGTTGCCCCACATCTGCCCACGCTGCCGCTGTGCTCCAGCCCCACTGGCACTGGAAGGTCTTTGTTCTTCAGTGTGAGGGAAGGGGACAGACAAAACAAGGTAGTGATTGTGACAGATCCTACAGGCTTGAAGAACTTTTGAAGTATTTGCATTAAAGCACTAAAAAGGACAGAAAAATAAGCACATGTAAAGAGAAGCTGTGTGTGGGCTTCCTGATCTCTGACAGTTTATGCAAGATTAACTGTCAGGCCTAGTCATTAACCCTTCAGTTGATGGGAACCCAGTATTTTGCTGAAACTCCTCAGAGCCCCTTCTGCAACCATCAAGCCTGCTTCAGTTTTGCAGCTCACCAACACAAGGATAAAGGTCTGCGCTTGGGACTCTCCCTCCCTGATACATCTTCCTTGATACATGAAAACAGCAAGATCCCATTTTAAAGACCACGTGCCCCCTTTATTCTCCCTCCTGTGTATAAAGCTGTGCCAAAACCACTGCAGAGGAGGCCAGAGGTAAAACAGCAAGTGCAGGAGCTACTTAAAAGTCACCCAGGTCTAGTCTCACCTTCCCATTCAAGCAAGATCATTTCCTGTAATGCCTTTCTTCAAAGGAATGAGCTCTTCCCAACTCTCTGGGCTTTCATTCCCCTGGGGAGACTCTTCCACAACCCGCACTATCTCATTAGCAGTAATTTCTTAGACACTGTTCAGCCTGATCCATTATTAGCTTCATTCCATTACTCCCAAGATATTACGAAGGGGCCATAACTAAACATTCAATCCCTCTTTTCAACATTCAAGCCTTGCAAATATTTCTAGATTTGCATCTCCTGATCTATTCCACTAGTCATAACACACAGAGTACACATTTAGCTTGATATTTTTTGAATTGATGATCCCCATCATTTTTGTTGATCTTTTCCAACATAATTCAGATAATGAGATCCTAGAAACAAGACTTTATGAGATATTGACCCAGGGGCTTGCTGGGAGAAGCACCAACCACAGCTTCAACATTTGGCTCTGCGATATATTTGCAAACAAGAACTGCACTGTGATTGTAGCACAATCCTAAATTCAAATGTATCACTTCTAAGCAGAAAAACTTCAAAGATTAACCACAAAGGGAAAGGGCATAGAGAGAAGAAGAAAACAAGCCACTGATGTTCAAAGATCATGTAGTTTAGCACAGGTGAGAAGCTCTGGAGAAACAAAGCAGTAGAGAGCGATGGCATTCTCTATTGCTGGCACCCCCACCTTTCAGCTTGCTTCAGCGCTGCTGACACTTGCTGCTGCGGAAAAGCCTAAGGAGAGTCCAACAAGTTTTTCTAGAACATCTTGACCTGTGGCATCCAAATTCCCAGCCAACTATCACCCTTGGTGTTGGCTTCTCTATTTGGCTTTATCTTTTTATTTTAGCAAAGGTCATCCTCTCATTAGACCCCCCTCCTTAACACCGCTGTCCCATACGGCATTTTTGCAATGTTGTCCTTAAACTACCGAGTAAAATAACTTTGGCATTTTTCCCCCACCTCATGGCTGCTGCTTCTTCCCTTCCTACATAACCAGCCCTGAACTATTTACTACCCTTATGCCAAAACAACCTTAAAACTTAAAAAACAACCATCTCCAGTGCTACTCTATCGATTATAAGATTTCCATCACCTTTAACTTATTCTTGCCACTGACAACCAAGACTTTTCTGTAAGCCCACTAGGCTCTTCTCTATTTTTTTTTCTTCTTTAGTCCTTAGAAGTTTGAGTCAACACTGCTGTGAGCAAGCTGTCGCTTCTACTTCATTTGCTTCAACAGCAAGTTCTGCAGCCTTTCCTCATTTTTTAAGTGGTCTGCTTGTAGCCTTATAAAACAGCTTACTACATCCTTTCTCAAATATATGATCCACATAGAGATACCATTTAGAGGAGCCTCACTACACATAGCACCTATGTTTCCTAGCAAACACTGCTAGCTCAAGTGCATCTTCGTTCCAGAACTAGAGACAGTAAGTAAGGACTTCCATAAACTACCATCACTGAGATTTTTATAATCTTTGAGGGCAATTTTACATAATTACAAATGTTTATGTCACAATTTATTGTTGGCATCTGTGCTCGAAGAACACATGTTCTCACCAGGTTTAAAAAGCAGAGCCCTCCCTAGCACTGGTCAGGTACCATCAAAACCTGGGGACAGACCCTTCCGAAGAGGCACACCTCTGGGGCTAATACCCACCTCTCCTTTCCCCTCTCAAAGTCCTACACCTTAAACATGTGGCCATCCAACAATTATTTCATTTCATTATTCATTCCCCTAGAGAGAAACACAGATCAGATCCTACACTTTTTCTCACAACTGAACAAGTACCAGATTCTTGTGCTCTCTCGTGTCTGGCAGCCTCACCACGAGGAGCTGACAAGGCCAAATGAATGAAGCAGCTCACTGCTCTCAACCCCACACGAGAACCTGGCCATACCCACTGGGTACTGCCAAGCCACTGCCAACCATCACCCATCTGTTAAGCACATCTTCCCTCAGGTCAGGTAAAAAGCAGTGGTCATTAAGGAGAGACAACATGTATGCTCTCACGCTGATGTTCACTCCTCTGGTCCTCTCCATACCAGAGGATCTCTCCTGAGAAGGTGTGCATGACCATACTGTAGAATAAAACTCTTCCTACTGTTCGCTCCTGTTGAAGAGGTGACAGATAAGACATAGAAAAATAAAACCATTTCCTAATGTACTTTACAAAACTAAAACCACTTTTAATTTCAGACTTCAGGTTCTCTTAGTATCAACGTTACATGATCCAAGAACTCAGACCAGAGTTCACACCTTTATGCACTGGTCCAACACTAACAACGGAAGTGCCATGCTGCTGAAGGCCCTTATATATATACATATATATATATATATATGCATAGCTCCCCCCTGGGGAGAGAAGCATATCTACTCTGAACTCCTTTCCAAAGGAAAAACCTGTTGGAGGTCACTCCATGGGTTCAACGTTTTGGACACGAGATATGGCAAGGTAAAAAGAGTCACATTCAGAACAGTGAGTTTATCTTGCCAACTCAGCATCAAAGCAGATTTTTATTGGATTCAGACTCACCTACAGATAAAGAAATAGGCAAGAGAAAGGTGCACTCATCTCAGGCACATCAGAGCCTCACCTATCCTTACAGATCTTCCAGCTTGTTTTTACAGTCGAGAAATTGCACATGATTATAAATCAAATCACAAGCACCATTATTAAAAGGGAAGTTCAAAGAGTTAACATGAGAAATAGCAAACTCAGCTTGCTGATAAATGGCTTATCCTCACCGGTACTGTAGTTCAGAAAGTGACAGTATTGCAACACTTGGCCATGTTGAAGCTCTGAGTTATGTTTCTGCTGTCACTCTGGATGCCTCTTAAGAGTAACAACCAACAACCAGCGCTTAGAAACAGACATAGCAAAAATTTCACCATGCACTTCAGAGACAAATATGATATTTAACTACAGGTGACCTTGCTTGTAACCACTCCATCCTTTCTCACTCTACCCAAGTTACACTGACGTCACACACATTTTGTCAAAACACTCTATCTTTATAAATTCATGGAAATGAAAAATATACACAGTAACCTATATTTTAGACACAGTGATTCAACACGAGCCACCAACTCATTCCCCTCTTCCCTGCACTGGAAATTCTGTAGTATATTCTCCAAGTATTTCTTTTGCTTTTCAATTCTAAAAAGCATGGATAGTTAATTATAACTTTCATACTCCCAGTAAACTCCCACCTAAATCACTTGTAAGCATTTGGAATGGAAATTATTATTTCAGCTGGCTCTTCACTGTTTACTTGTTTATCTTTTTGCTGCTACAAAAACACTCTTAGTCACATGTTCCTTGCGAAATGAAACAGCTCATTTTATATCTCTGTCCTTTGCATTGCTGTATTAATTTGAGCTGTTGAAAACTCTGCTATTGATACTGAGGCTAGGATTGTGCAAGCAGTTATTTTTAAAGATAGTATAACGTTGGTCCTAAATTTCCCAAGATACTCAGACTCCAGCTCTGCACATAGAGGAGCTACTTCGAGTTACAAGCACAACTGAGAGGTGTAATAAGGCTGGCCCTCTTGGTTTTACTTTAAGTCTAATGAATAACGATGCAGAATGTACTCATGGATTAAAGTATCAGCATGACTTTTAATCCAGACAAATCCCAGAGTCGCACAAAGGCTTTCTCTAAGCAAGAAAACATATTTTCTCTGTCTCACCACTACCAAACATAAAAGCTGTCAATCTTCAGGCTGCAGTTGTGAATGAATGACCATACACAGCACTACAGCCACTGACACGCAGCTCTGCATCCCCATCAGGCACTTCTGTCCAGAGAGCAAATGTAAGGAGTGTACGCATGCAGGGTTAAAAATTGGTCATTTAAAAATTAAATAACATTGGAATTTCTATTTCATTATATTGGAAATAAGGACAGAGCTGTGGGAAAGTCTACACAGCTCATTTAAATAAACAGTTAAAAACAGCAAGTGCACTGGATAAGCACAGGGAAGAACTTACTGCAGTGCAGATCCACATTCTGATGTGAGCTGCATCTTCTGCAGGTAAGGAGAGCATATGAGCCTCGTTTAGTTTGTTCAGCCAGTGAAATACAACAATTAATTATGCAAATGCAAGAAGCAGACAAAAAAACCGTTAAAAATCAGAAAAAGCTTGTATTCCTCTATTACTTCATGAATTAAAAGCCAAATAGAAGAGCTACCAAGTGTAAGAAACTGAGGGGCACAAGAATTAGTGACAGTACCTGAAAGAATCAAGTTGATATTTCCTTCATCAAATATTAAAACATTTTTTCTTATTTAGAATACTTTAGATGGTTTTATTTAACTGACAAAAACAGTACAAAATAAGTTTTCCTGAACACTAATTGCACTCTAGTTTACATGCAGAGAAAACATGACATAAAATGGAAGAAAAGATTACCCCCTCATTCTTCTTAAAAGCCTCTGAACAGATGAACATAAAGCAATATATTTATTTGAACTGTGCAGATGCAGTGTATAATACAAAACAGAGAGTTAGAATTAGCTTAGGGTTAACAAGATCCCAAATGTCTCACACCACACAGAAGACACTGGCTAGTAACCAGTAACCCAAAGCCATCTGTTCAATAAGTGCAGAAAGTGTCTTGAAGCCAATTACAATGCTCTATAATCCCATTATTTTGCCCAGGAAATAGCCATTCTGAGGAACAACAGGATCTTGATGAAAAACTGCACTTTGTGGGACTAGAGATGGGATTCTCCAGTCAAGTCCTCCATATTATAAGATAATAATTGAAAGCTTCTAGTGACTGTTTTGGAAAATGAACCTTAGAAATAATGGTGACCAAAACTATTAACTTGCCGGAGCAAAATACATCAACCATCCAACCTCATCTCCCTGCAGATCTTTACTCGATGAAGAAAACCCAGTCTTCTGACAGCTGGTGGGTTTTTAGCCACTTTACAGAAACATCAGACTATGAGCACAGACTGAAAGGCTGTCATTGCAACTCAGTATTGAATGAGGGAAAGCAAAGGATAAATGGAGTCTCACCAGGTAACTGAACTTCCTCAGCTCACACTCACAACTGGTTTCAAAGCAGTAACTGTAAAGCCCTTAGACATCATTTTTATTACATTATCCAGAGATACAGTCAAAAATCTCTAGTGTAACCTTTGTAACACAATTTGGGCTGTTAACTGCTCTAAGAAGAATGGTCAAGGGCTTTTACAACAGCACTGAAATTAATAAATTCCTTCCAGGTCAAGCCAGAGAACAAGAAGACTAAAACGAAATCACAGCAGAAGGGCGGTGGGAACAAAAATGAAACAAAAAAAAACCCCAAACACGACTAAAATTTGTCATCTAAGCAATGGAACAGCAAGTTAAACAACAACCCCCTCCCTATCACATGATTCATTCCAAGATCCGTGTTCATGACTTATTACACAATTAGGAGTGCTATGACACCACGCAGCGCAACTGCTCCATAATGCAGGAGTCTTACCAACAACCATTCATTAACCCTGTCTTCTTTAATTAAAAATGACTCATAAAATAAGCCGCATTATATGATTAAGCTTTGAACGAACCAAAGCAAATTTAGAGACACACATGAAATTAAAACTTAACTCTCTACAGTATCATCTTAAAAGATCTTGAAAACCAGTGCCACAGAATGAATACCCGATGGTAGTACTGGGTGCCACAGGGAACCGCAGCCGTGCCTCTGAAAAAATCCAGCAACATCCCATGACACTGAATCCAGCTTCCTGACTGTGTTTTATAAACGTCAAGCACCATCCCATAAACAGCAAGGTTTTAACAACTTGAACTGGAAGGCTCTTCACAGTTTGCATATTTCCACAGTCAGACACTTAATAGTTTTCAAAATAAGTCTGTTCACAGCCTACTAACTGCCACTCAGTACACGGTGTCAAAGATGACGCTGAACACACCAGACCTCTGCCTGCCCTGCTCTCAGGCTCTTTCTTTTCCATCACATCATAATTTTTATCATTTTCTAAGTATGTTCTGATCCAGCCCCATCCAAGTTATCCTCCCAGGTGCAATCCAGACACCAGGTCCAGAGTCACTGTATGCAATATTCTTTTGCCACAACACATGCAAACTTCTACTCACACTTTAACAATTGGTGTTTCCACTGCTTACCACACCCACCAGCCCTCTTCCCTTCTGCCATATGATTTCCATTTCCCTCTCTCTGTTGTCTCTTAGCAGATCATGGTTCTAAGCCACAAATAAAACTTCTCCCTACTACCAAAACACAATAAATAACAAGTCTTATCAATACAGCAGAGGCAGCATAAAGACCTATGCTACCTGTTGCCAGAGATTCTCGAAGGAGAAGTGTATATATAGAATAACTTTTAAAATTTATAAGAAGCATATGGTTAAACTCGGGGTGGGGGGAAGCAGGAGGGTGTGACAAGATTATTCACCAACCTTTACCTCTAACCACTCAGCTCCATCAAACTGCCTAAACGACTTGAAACCAACCTGCAATATTCTCTCCTTCCACCCTTCATCAATTTTATTTTCACAAGGTTTGGTTTTGCCCCACTGAAAACAACAAGATATCGACTGACTTTCAGAACTTGGCAAATTATTATTTTTAAATACCTGAATCAAATCAGGTGAAAGGAATAGTGGGAGCCTGACTGGCTGCCTATGCTTTTAAAACACTTTTTTTTTAATACCAGGCTACATCATTCCAGAACAAGGGAAGAAGTCAGAGCACTCCCAGTAGAATCTAATCATTTTCTACATATGGTTCTTAAATTACAGCATTAAAAATTAACTCCTTTGTGAATGTTATGCATTTATTTCACCAAAGAAAACAGTGTTTATTTCCTGGACACATCTCAAGAAGCCGATGATAAACTCCTGTCAATACAGTAAATGGGGCAGACTGCCTCTTTTGTACTTGGAGCTTAAGTAGCCTCCCAATAACCTTTAACTTAATGGCTCCTCCACAAAAGCTGGCGTTGCAAATGAACTAGACCACAATCCCCCAAGCAGGTAGAAGGGGGATGCAGTTCCTGGATGAAGCAGGCTGCTCTCACATTGCGGAACCCTGGCTGTAGACCCCTGGCAGCCTTTGTCCCTCAGGAGCTTCCCGTCTTCCCCAAAGTAACCTTCTCGACATCGCAGAAGGACCAGACAAATCACTGCTTGAGACCACGACGGACTGAAGTTCCCAGGGAAGGCCCCACACCTTCCAGCACCACCGGGGAGCTCCTTCCCAGCCTGCCGGGGCGGAGCAGGGCTCCCAGCTGCC
>NW_010312109.1:0-459 GCF_000700745.2 Antrostomus carolinensis
CAGAGCACGGGGCAGCCTGCCCGCTCGGCCGAGGAGGGCCAGACCGCGGGGAACGCTGTCTGGCACAGGCAGGAGGGAGCTGGCACGGTGCTCAGCCACACACGGCTCCTCTCTCACCACTGCTATTCACTCTCTGGCTTACTGGAAGGCAGGTTGCCACAAAAAATAGCAGAAGAAACGTTCAGCAACACACGCGACTGCTGGGACCTCCGGGGAGGTTTGTGTCGTGGGACGCTGCGGCACGGAGAGAGCGCAGCTCGCCGCGGCCACACGCGGGGTGTTGCTGTGGGCTCTAACCAGCCAAAATCCCCAGGCAAACACGGCGAGATCCTCAACCCCCTCCCACTCGGGGATCTTCCCAGGGAACCCCCACACAAACCCCCATTACCTGAGCTGTCCTTCACTGCCACGGGTCTGAGCTTGGGCACACCGCCCTGGAAGAGGCCGCCCTTCGGCTGG
>NW_010312109.1:1014-1315 GCF_000700745.2 Antrostomus carolinensis
TGAGGCACAGCTCAGTTACAGCCACGTGCAAGGTGGCAGATGGCCTGCTGTCCCCCAGTCATGGAGCAGGGGACACTAATGCAAAGAAAAGCCACGTGCAGCCCCATCCACGTACGGACTCTGCTGCAAGGGAAACTGAGGCACAGCCCAGGGGCTGCCTGAAGCTCCCGTAGGTTGGACTCGAGGAGGTCCACAGACAACACAAGGACCCCTGGCAAGTAGCACCACGTGGAGACAGGTCACCTCCTCACCCTACAACCAGGCAGGACACCAGGCAGAGAGAAGAGCCCTACCTGACTGA
>NW_010312110.1:0-8487 GCF_000700745.2 Antrostomus carolinensis
GGCTCTCGCTCAGCCGGTTCCTGTGAGGTAGGACCTAAAAAAGCCGGGGTCGAGCCCCTGAAGTCGCCTCTGGTTAATGGGGTGCGTGAAAGGGCCGGGGCGAAACCCCCGTCGTTGCTCGCTGGTCTGGGTGCGCCGGGCGGCGCCTTTGGCGGGGTTCGGGGGGATGGGGTTTGTTCCTCGTTTTGTATCCAGAAGCGCTTTTGCTGCCCATAGAAACAGGGCTTGTCGCTTCGGGCCATTCCAGCGTTAACGGAGCTCGAAACTGCTCGGAGTGCTTAAAATAACTTGTTAGAAATAGCAAGCGAAGCGACCTGTAAGCAGGGAGAGCTGTAACAGGTGCAAAAGTAACGTTTTCTTGGTAAATACGATGGGAATGTGCGGTCGTGGCACGGCGCGTCTTTGTTGGTTCTGGAAATAGTTTTAAGGACCCATTGGCTTCCTTGTGACAGAGTTTGGATTGGTCTGTCACTGCTGTGATTATTTGTGACGGTTATTCCAAAACCAGCGTGGAACAAAGACTGTTTCCTTTACTCTGAAAAAGAGCAATTCTTTGGAGCTGAGTGAGTCGCTGATTGCAGGCATCGTTTTTCTGGCAGTTCTCGTAATCTTTCTTCCTTTTTCAGAAGAGAAGCATCTGGAAAACTAACAGCTTAATTGTAAGAGTTTTAAGTTTGAGTCTTCCTCTGACTGTTGTGCTTAGAGCAAATATATTGCATCATATGTTAATCACCAGTTGTTATGCAAACCTTTGCAGGTGTCTGCAGTAATTTGTGCATAGTGTCTGTAGTTTATTGAATTACAGTAAGAGTAGTTTCCTGCCTGAATGAAATAAAGGCAGGGAGGCAGTCTTCGTTCTGTCTTTACATTGAGGCTGGAATTCAGTCATAACTCAGACACCAGAAAGTTATCTGCAGAGCTTTGTGGTGTAAATATACATATGTGAAGTGCTGGTCAGCGCAGGAAAGCAGCACACTCTTTGAGTGTAATCAACTGCTTTGTGTTGGGGACAGTTTTAGGTGGCACTTTATCCTACAGACTCCCTTGGGTTATCTTAATCTCAGTATGTGAAACAGCAGTACTTCTGTTACCTTTTTTCTTCAGGTAATACAAGTACAGAGTGTTTTATAAAGCTTTTTTTGCCAAGTGGTTGCCTCTGTCTTGCCCCTCAGGGATATTTGTGAGACCAACTGTGTTGCCATTCACACTGAGCTGATGAATGTGTTTCCTAGTTCTGATTATGTTGGTTCCCACACCCCCCCCCAGCTTTTCAAATCTTGCTACTACCATCACTGAATTGTTTTTACTTATTTTGTAAGCAAAGTGAAAGTTGTTCTACTAAGAAGTAGCAGATATCGTTGATAATTCATTCTTGAAGTTTCTTTATTAAACAGCTAATAGCAAAGATAAGCTACGTCTGTTTCTTTGAACTGAATTTACACTATATGGGGAAGATAAGGATGAGGTTAAATATTACTTTGAGCACGGAAGAAGTCCCTTCCAACGGGCTAAGTTAAATATTATTCCTCTTTACTCATCTTTGAGTGTGGAGCAGGGAAAAAGTCTCTTCCATTTATAAAGAAATCCCTTTTTCTTTCTTCAAGGTTCTGAAGCGGCTGTCTGAAGTCTTCCTTTTTAAAAACTTAAAAAGCAAGAACAATTCTGTTTTAATAAATGAAGGAGAATAAAGAAAATTCCAGCCCTTCTGTAAACTTGGCAAACCTGGACCATACAAAGCCATGCTGGTACTGGGATAAGAAAGACTTGGCACATACACCGTCGCAGCTAGAAGGCCTCGACCCAGCTACTGAGGCACGATACCGCAGGGAGGGGGCCAGGTTCATATTCGATGTGGGAACACGCTTGGGGCTGTATCCTTTCAAGTCATAGTGCTATGAAATGTCTTTATGAATGGGGGTTTTCAGAATGAAATGTACAAGGAATGGTGTTGTGTGCTTAGTTAGCTGTTCAAATGTTTCTTAATCATTAATCAAAAATCTTTTTAAGCTTACTTGCCTTTTGATGTCATATGTTCCTGGATAATTTTTATCCATTCGTTGGGTATACAAGGTTTCAACTTAACTCATTTGTCAGTAGAGAAGTAAGGTGATACAAGCTTACCAATTAAGGATAACTTTTGGCAGTTACCAAACTTGGTCTCTTACTATATTAATCTACATAACTTCTGAAATTTTGAATTTGGCATTCATTTTTCTAAATATTTTTCATCTGAGGCTTCTAACCTCTGCTTCCCCACTCTTCAGGGGTTTGTTTTGTTTGTTTCAAGTTGGGATTTACAGCTTTGTATAGGTTAGTAAATTCCTTCCACTATCTTACTCTCTCAAAGACTGACACTTAAACTTTTTGCTTCCTGTTCTATACTCCTGTGCTTCTTTTAATCTCCTCAGTTCTCTGTTTAATGAACCCTGGTGAAGATGAAATTCTACTCTTTTCCTTAAAGAGAACAGGAGGTAGCATGTTCAGATTTTATTGACATTTGTAGGTGTGAATAATTAGTAACTTCCCTCAACACCAACAGTTTCATGTGAAGTGACAATTGTTCTGTTCCCTCATGCACCTGCTGTTGGTTTTGACCCTCTCTGAGGCAGGTGTGGTTTAACATGAGGGTGACCTTGTGTGGATCCTCCTATAAATGTGACCAGGACTTTGTATGCCTCCAGTAAATGTTTTGGGTGTCAACTATAGCTGGGCCAAATCATAGTATTTGCACAGCCTTAAGGGGGTTTGTGGCCTTTTTTCCTAAAGCTCCTGTTTTATTTGCAGTGTTTTCTAACTGGTCGCTGAAAGGACAATTACCTGACTTACTTGAGACAGCAGAATGTATCTTTTCCTTTGTTTGGTTTTAAATTTGTTTTATGCACTGTTTGAAAGTCCTTATTCTGCACCACAGACATTATGATACTCTAGCAACTGGAATAATTTATTTCCATCGGTTTTATATGTTTCATTCCTTCAAACAATTCCCGAGATATGTAAGTATTTGCAATATTGATCACTTAATACAGCAATTGCACTAGGTACAGACTGTTTGAAGTGGTGATAAGTCACTTGCGTTCTACTGCTGTCCACTGCTCTGAATGATGAAAAATAAGCTTTTTATCCTTTAATCATTACATAAAGCTTAAAATAACACTGTTCTTGGTCGTTTACACAATGCTTAGAAACATTTATATTGACATTGAAGTTATTTCTTGCTGATGCTGCTCTTTAGAAAGAGTAACAGCTATAGTTCTGGCACTCCTGTATTGACTATAAGAAAAAAAAAAAAGGTGTAATACCATCTTCAAACTGCTTGACAGACAATGCTGAACCAGGACAAGTTCTGTTTTGAGTTTCTGACTTGAAATAAAGTTGTATAAAATGGACAGTCCTGCAAATTCTGTATTTTTCCTTTAAGAAAGTAAAAGATTAAACTAATACTACAATAAAATCAGAAATTAGTACACTGTACAGAACTGCTAATGAAAACTGATAGTGCTTTTATACAATGCTGGACTGTATTGCATATCTTCATGCAGACAAGTTTTTGAAAACACTTTCTGTTTTAGGTGACAGGAGCCTGCTGTCTCTTCCTGGCAGGAAAAGTTGAAGAAACACCTAAGAAATGTAAAGATATCATTAAAACAGCTCGTAGCTTGCTAAATGATGTACAATTTGGACAGTTTGGAGATGATCCAAAGGTAAAAATGCTTAGGTTGAAATTGATTTTTATCCTATTGTACTCCAGCAAAGTGACATAAATTCATTAGAGCACTGGCTGATCTTCAGTTGTTCTAAATTAAATTATATATTCAGCATGCATGTAGAGTTCCTTTGGATAACGTGAACTGTGAAAATAACTTTTGCTAATAAAGTAGCTTTGGGAGCCTACTGGGATAATTGTTTGTGTTAAAAGTTTGCATTTGATTTAATATAAATTCTGATGTTATTTTGCTAATTAAAGTAAACTTGAGTAGTTCCATTCAGTGCTAGAAACTTCATCAAGATATAAATCATGTTTGACAGTCTTGGTGTCACTTTAGGAAGCAGTGAATAGCAAATCCTAAGTAAGAGAACTACATCTCGAAGTATTGAGAAGTTTCCTGTTTAGGGTATTTGACTTAGCAAAAATGTGCTCCTCTCAAAATTTGCTTATTATAAATAGCAGAAGGATCTGAAACTCGGGAGAGAAATGTGGTGAGAGCTTCCCTTTTTGTTGTGATTTTGTATACTTGGCACTTCCATGCTGTGTCTGGTTCAGTTATTTCCTCCATGATAGAAAAGTAATTTAAAATGCCACATCCCCTCTCCTGCCCCAAATAAATGTGAAGAAAAAGTATCTGGGTTTAAAGTGGTTTTTTAAGTTGGTGAGATTTCTGTTCTCCATGGAGACAAACCCTGATGAAGCAAAAGCAGACAAACATATTGGCCTGGAAATGCTCTGTAGTCATGCTTTATACCAGCATAAAATATTTGTGAGTGGAAAAAAAGGAATAATATTGTGGTTGCCTTGTTACATTCTCTAGGAAGAAGTGATGGTCCTTGAAAGAATCTTACTACAAACAATAAAGTTTGATTTGCAAGTGGAACATCCATACCAATTTCTTCTCAAGTATGCCAAACAACTCAAAGGTAAAATACTGCAGCGTGAGCAAGTAATGCCTGTAATTAATTTTGAGAACTTAATTTACATTAACAGTGCAAGAGTATTCTATTCTAAACTATTTGTCCTTCCTAATAGCTATTTCTTACAACTTTTCTGTTTGTTTTTCAGGAGACAAAAATAAAATTCAAAAACTGGTTCAAATGGCATGGACATTTGTCAATGACAGGTAAGATACTTCTAGGAAACCTTTTGAAAGTGAAATAGTTACTGTTGCTTCCTTTATTCTGGGATTAGATATTTCTTTGACAAATGCTTGGTTTATGTTTTCTGCTTGTTACTTGTTTTCTTCATTGTATTCAACAGTTTTTCTTTCCATCCTTACCATGATAGTTTCATTGAGCAGAGAATCTAGGATGAGCATAGAAGTAGACCGTTAAGATCTTGGCAATTTTGTAGTAAAATTTAATGCATTTTTTAAAAGTTACTGTTTGAGAGGGACAAACTGAATTATAGATCTCCAAGACAGAAGCTGGCTGCTTGCCCAATCTGAGATATATGGCACATTCTGAGAAAATAAATCACTTCCCAATTACATCACATTGGTCAACACTTTTTCTAAATTGATATTTTGGTTATGGTAAACTAGCCATTAAATTCAGTGAGGAATACAGTTTTAGCACTAGATTTACAGTTTCTTGAGTGTGTCTAGAACCACTTTTCATGTGTAGCATGGTATTGGGGGAAAAAAACCCTACCCAAAACAACTCAGTACAGTTTAGTCTTGTTAAGGATGATTCTACAGAGCTGTGCAAGTTTGTTCACCAAGGATGGTTACATGTAACTTTTAGTTTCTGTAGCAAACCCTTAGGAAAATGTGTAAGTGGCCTGGCTATTCAGAAATGCTAAGTACCTTGCTTTCAGTCATAGCTATAGGCAGTAGAGCGCCATTAAAGAAGAGCATTTATATTCATATGCCTAATTTGAAATAGCCCATTGTGGGTCCAAATTCTGCAGGTATTGCTTAAACCCTCCAAATCACTTCAAGCAAAAGATTGCTTAGTGTATTTGGATGTCAAGAGATGCTTACTTCAGCTGCTGTCTGTCTTGCAGATGATGATCTTACAGGTGGAACAGAAATACAGCTTGACTAGTTGTCACTGTTAAGTAGTTTGTCAGGGAAAACTTCTATGTATCCATCAAACTTTGGACACTACTGCACTTGGAATTACATGGTGTTTAATAATTCAAGGAATTTAATAATTAAAGAAAGTGCACTTCAGGAAGACATTAGTATGAAGTTGGAGTGATTGTTTCAAGTAATACCTTTGTTCTGGAGAGACTATCTTGAGTTTACTTACTAGGCACCATATTAGAAGTGTACTTGTTTTCTAGGATCCTGGGAAAATAGTTCTGCACTTTGCACTACAGACCTTTAGAACAGGGGGTTTTGTTCTCACACAGCCACTGTGCACCCCCCAAGTAAATGTCAGGGAAGTAATAAGAAATCAGTATTTTAAGAACTAGTTCTTGTGTCTTTTACTGTTTAATGCTAACCTGATTCTGCCAGTATTTAAGTATTCCCTTGGCCTTCTGTTACATGTAGCCCACTGGAGAGAAAAAATACTTAAACCATGGTCTAGGCTACTGTTTGGATGCATTTAAGGACATAATGAATTAATCAGTGAATTGTCAGAAACTTAGCTGGCTAGCTGGGTCTAAGATTTTTTAAGCAGATCCTGTGTTATAGAATCTATGGAGGAAAAAGAAAGAAAAAGGCCAGGTTGGATGAGGTTCAAGGCCAGGTTGGATGAGGTTCAAAGCCAGGTTGGATGAGGCTTTGAGCAACCTGGAAGGTGTCCCTGCTGATGGCAGGGGGGTTGGAACTGGATGATCCTTAAGGTGCCTTCCAACCCAAACCATTCTGTGATTCTATGAAAAAAGGGAGAAAAAATAGACAAGAAACAAATTTTGTAGTTTAAAATGAATATCAGGAAAACAGTAACTTTGACTGTGACAGGAACTTATTCAGTTAATATCAATAATTCCAATAATATCGGTTATTTTACCATGAGCTTTAACAAAAGCTATTCAAGAGATAACTTTTTATGATTTTTACAGCTTGATCTAAAACTTGCATCGTGCTTGATAAGTTGCTTTACAAGTTAATGTTGGCTGTTCTGTGGGGTTTCTTTCAGTTGTTGTCTACATTTTGTTGAAAAACATTTAGAAACTCCAAACTCCAAGTGTGGACATCATTCCCTAACCAGTGTAGTGCAGTGACGTCATACTGGTGTAGCAGTGAACACGAACACTGTTTGGTTAGGGCTACAGGTGAGACTAGAGTGGAATGTAGCTGCCCATACTTGGAATGTAAGGCTGTCTTTTCCTTCTTCCACACCCAGGTAGTGTTAGGTTTTCTATTTTTTAAACTCCATACCTGATGTTTATATGTAGTGTATTACCTCTGCAGGCATGTCCTCTCTATTAACTGTAAAGTTGCCCTGTTTCATGGTAGCAGTAGTGCAGAAACAGTTTCGTTTTGTAAACTCTTCAGTTTAACAAGGCTACTTCTAGGTTTCTCTGTTAAAACTGTGTGGTGGGATTTTATACCCTGTTAGTTATAACTGTCATACATCAAAATTTTGTACTTTGAAAATCAGAATTATCTTCAGGGTTGTGGGTTTGGTTTTTGTTTTTTCTTGTGTTCCAGTCTCTGCACGACACTGTCACTGCAGTGGGAGCCCGAGATCATCGCTGTTGCAGTCATGTACTTAGCAGGCCGTTTATGTAAGTTTGAAATACAGGAGTGGACATCAAAACCGATGTACAGGCGATGGTGGGAGCAATTTGTCCAGGATGTTCCTGTTGATGTTCTGGAAGGTATGAAAAACACTTGCCACAAACAGAGGAGTATTTCCTTTAACTGTGTGATCTAGGTCATAAATAAATGCAAATTGCTTTCTATCTAGGCTTTAGTCAAAATAATCATGTATAGAGCATGTAATTCAGGTCATATGTGCTATACCTTAACCAGGTTTTTAATTAAATGTGTTAAACTGGCTTAGTCTGGAAGCATCTTTAGTTATGATTAGTCTTCTGGTCAATATTTGCTTCATGACTTGTTTAGTTTATAACACAGCTAATTTGCTGCTAAATTGTCATATGTGTGTTTTCTATTTTTTTAATGATTCCCTTCTCCCCGTTTTAAATAAGCAGCTCTACGAACACTGGAGCTAGTGGAGCCTGGTTTCTAGTAGTTTTCTCATTGATGATTGACCTCTTTAACCAAATTATAGTGGGGTTACAGTCACATTTTATGGTGTACTGTGACTGAGGAAGAGATTATGGGGCATGAATTCTGGGGTGGGGTGTGTGTGAATTCTGATAGGGGATGAATTATGGATCTTTTTCATCTATACAGATAGCCTAATACTATTTTATTTGTATGTATATATTGCCCATATTTATCTGCTGCTTGTCCTCTTGACAGAGAGAACCTCAGGAAGTTCATAAAATAAAACGGGACCTCCTTTGACTCTTTTTAAGTAAATTGTGGCTATGTGGCCACTAATTTGTCTTTATTAAAGTTTTTAGTGACTACCTGGTACAAATGTCAGGCTAAGAATACTTGTAGTTCCTTAAATGCTTTAGCAACCTTCTTTAAAAATTGATGCTTGTCACAATCTGGCATTGGATTCTAAGGAATTTTTAAGTGAAACAGTGTATGTTGCTGTTCTGGTGGTTTCAGCCTTTGTTGATCTTGGACTTTCGGGTTTGGTGGTTTGATCCACAGTAGGACCATGTGGTCCTGCACTCCCTCCCCCACCTGGCGAGATGGGAAGGGAGACAAAACAAAGGGGACACAGATTAGGATGAGGACA
>NW_010312111.1:0-7804 GCF_000700745.2 Antrostomus carolinensis
GGGACCGGGGCATCCCTCCGAGGAGCACGGCTGGTGGACCGGGGCATCCCTCCAGGCAGCACGGCCGGGGACTGGGGCATCTCTCCGGGGAGCACGGCTGGGGGATAGGGGCATCCCTCCAGGGAGCACGGCCGGGGGATCAGGGCATCTCTCTGGGGAGCACGGCTGGGGGATCAGGGTATCTCTCCGGGGAGCACGGCTGGGGGATCAGGGTATATCTCCGGGGAGCACGGCTGGGGGGTCAGGGCATCTCTACGGGGAGCATGGGCGGGGGATAGGGGCATCTCTCCCGGCTACATGGCTGAGGACTGGAGCATCCATCCAGGGCAACCAGCAAGGGTGCTGGGGCATCCCTCTGGGGAGTGTGGGCAGGGAATTAGGGCATCCCTCTGGGGAGCACAGCAGGCCTCTCATGCCCTCCCTTTGCCCTGCCTGCAGTTGACCCCAACAAGGAGCGTCGGGAGGCTGTGAAGCGGAAGATCACGCAGTACCTGAGGCGTGCGGAGGAGATCTTCAACTGCCACCTCCAGCGGGCTGCAGGGGGTGGCAACCCCTCCACCACGGTGAGGGGCTGGCATGGGCTGGCACGGGTGGGATGGCAGTGGATCTGTGGCACTGGGGAACCTGGGGAGGGACACGTAAAGCAGCCCCACTGAGCCTCCTCGACCACCCCTGCCAGATGTCATGGTAAGGTGGCATAGAGCAAATGGCAGACAGGTCAGCTGCAGAGTGTCCTGGTGTAGCGATGGCTGCGAGGGAGCTGGCAGCCCTTTACCCTGCCTGGAGCAAAGAGCTGAGAGGGGCCCAGCTTGCCTGGGGTGCTCCCAGGACCCCCTCCCCAAGGTGTGTATGTTTTAGCTTGTGGTTGTCATAGTGAAAATGGCCATTTTCAGTGGGACTGGAGCCACCTTGTCTAATGTTAAAAATGCCATCTTCATTGTCATTGTTCCCATCTGGATGGAAACCAAAGTGGATGGCTTCTTGCTGCATTGCTGCATTGTGGGAAGGAGGTGGTTAGTGAAGGAAGAGGGGAGTGAGGCAGGGCAGGGTTGGGGCCTGGTGAGAAGGAAAAGAAAAGAACAGCAATTACCTTGCATACAGATCCTCTTAGTGTTGAGGATGTCCAGGTCCAGGTGTAAATTTTGGAGGGATTTTACCTCTGCTGCAGGTGCAAGCTTTCCCTGAAAACTTCAGAAATCCAGGAGCTGGCCAAGAAAATGGTCCAGCTGACATTAAGAATCAACCACAGTGGTTGGAGAATTTTCTCTGAATGTTGACCGCCCTGGCAGTATTGCTGCCTGCTCTGGAAAATGTGGGGACTTCTCCCACCTGCTCCCATGGTCAATAGGTCCCTCATCCCATGGATTCTAGGTCCCTTGTCCTCTTCTTCACCTCCTTTCAGGGTTACAGCAGCCTGCGCTTCCGGCCCATTAGGACGCTGAGCTCAGCAGTGGAGAACCTGAGACGGTGTAAGGTTATAGGAGTGATCGATAAGGTAATGACTCAACCTGGAACTGAGAGGGTAAGGTTGGGGCTGGACCAAGGGGAGTGTAACATGGAGGGTCCTGGCAGCTGGGATGGGGGTGCTGGTCCCCAGTGCACCCACCAAGGAACATGAGGTTCCATCCTCACCAGTCCCACCAAGAAAAATTTGCAGGTGAGGATGCAAGACCCTTTAGGGGTTAGTTGGGAAATCTGTTATTCCTTTTGCTTACACGATCTCCCAAGATATTTACACAGAATTTGGTGCATTGGTTCTTTCCCATGCATGGAATCGTACTGAATACCAAGGTACCATGATGGTGGACTCCTGCTGAAAAGTCTAGATTATCCATAGAAGACAAGCTATACAAATGAATCAACTATTGAGTAGTTCATGATCTTGGAGTGAAGATGGCTTACTGTGTCCATACACACACTGGCACGTTGCACTCCTCTGCTCTTCACACATCTCAGTTTATCAGGGCTGATGTGGTCCTCCTGTCCTGTCGACACAGAGCCCACAGAGCCCAGAAGAAGCACTGTGAAACCCTTTGTTGTGAAGGAAGTAAGAATGGAGTGGGAATCACCTCTTTCTTTAATTAACTCTCTACTCCCTGGCTCTGTGGCTGTCTCATTGCTAATAACCTAGGTTTTGTCCTTCAAGAGTAGGAGTCTGAGCACCACCAAACTCTTCTAGTTGGGTGGGAGTTTGTTGTTCCAGAGTTGAGTCCCTGGGTCATTCCTGCAGGCTGTGTGTTGGGGTGGGAGCAGTCACTGCCTCTGACTGGTACTGTATACTGCTTCCAGGTGCAGATCGTCCAGGATCCGGCCACTGGTGGAACCTTTATACTTAAGGTGGGTGTTTTCAGTTTTATCTGCCTGCTCTCCCTGTCGTGCCAGAACCTCCTTGTCCAAGCAAGTGGCTGGGGCAGGTGAGAGGACCAAAAAATAGCAGATCACAGAAATGTTAGGGGAAGCTCATTGTTCATAAAGCTTCTTCTGGCTGCCTCAGCCATCTTCTGTGTTCAGAAGGGAAATGGTTCTCCTTGGTCATCAATTCCTCTGCCTTGTAATGCTGCCAGCCAAACCTTATGCCCATGTTAATCTGGAGTCAACCCCTGAAACAGGTGGTGGGGGTGAGGTGTGGTCAGGACAAGTCCTAGGGCATTTTCCCGTGTCCTTGGAACTGAAAATAAAGGACTTTAATGACTGGACAAGGAGGCTCTGGCATAACAGGGAGAAGCATCAGTTGCAGAGGGGAGAGGAGAGAGGGTGGGGATGATGGGCTCCTGTCTGAAGGAAGTAGAGGCAGTTGTTGGGGAATACCACAGCTCTGGACCAGTCCTCTGGGTCCTGCAGTGCAGGTGGGGAGTGCTCTGCCTTGGCAGAGCTTTGCAGAGCCCTGCCTTGTCACAGCTGGGTGCTGGGGCTGACAGGGAGCTCCATTGCTGGTGACACAGCGGGGCAGCCATGGGGCTTAGCAGATGGCATGCTAACCTTTCTGGCTGGCCTCCTGCCCTGCCAGGTGCTAGGTTGCAGGGAGTCCAAGCCTCTACTGTGCTGTAATGTCCATCTATCTGTACCTCCTCAGAGCCTCCCCAAATCCTACACTGAGACCCGTGAGCGACAGACCATCATCCCTCATGGCGTCCCCTTCATGGTCAAGCTGCTGTGCTACTATGCAAATGAGGACTCCATCTTCCTCCACCTGGAGCACGTGCAGGGTGAGTAGGGACAGCATTGCCTCCCATCTCTGGAGCATACTGCTCTTATCCCCAGCCTCCCTTTCTTTAAAATCTCAAATATGTTTCTTCTGCCGGTTTGGGACTGTTTTTTATAGTGACAGCACCAGCTGTCTCCTTCATAGAAGGGTGATGGGTACTAGGGTTTGGAGACCTTGTGGAAGGAGCTACTCGGTTGTATTGGGGATTCTGGAGGTTTGGAAAGAGCTGACTTGGAAAGTCACCTAGAAATGGGCCTGTGGAGACCTACAAGGAGAAAGTGGTTTTGTGTGTATTGGTGTTATATGGAAACTAGCCTTAGGGACTGAATCCCATGGGAGGGAATGGTCGTGCCTTGAGGTGAAGAGGTTGCTGTGGTCCAGTGCTTGAAAAGGAAAACCTCTTCATTTTACTGGCATTGTTTGTCCATGACAGGAAAGTGATGGAGAAGGAGAACCGAGTGAGGTAGTTCACCTGAATGTTGTAGAACAAAACAAGCTTCAGATAAGACCTTTATAAAATATTTTTTATTTACAAAAGAAGAGGCCACACTGGATTTTGAGATTAGACCAAAGAGGAGATGGAGAATTAGGGCATAAAGGGCAGGGAACACACTGGGGTTCTGGTACAACAAGGAGGCAAGTCTGGGACTTGTCCCAGATCCTGGTGAAGTGTGACAAGGTGGAGGCTGTTGCCAAGGAGCTTCTTTGCTCTCTGCTGGTTGCATGAATGTGTAGGGAGCAGCAGCTGCAGTCCAGGAAGGGCAAATGAAGGCTGACGTGTGTTGGGAGAACAGCCTCAGCTCCTCATGCATTGCTGTAGGATGAACTGCAGAAAGCAGCCAGCAGCTGAATGTGGTGAGGTGGGGAAGCCCCTGTGGGCTCCAGGGCTCACTGCCCTGGCTCAGTGCTGGCCCATGGGCTCTGTGCCATGCTGTGGGAGCTCTCCAGCATCACCATCACGTGGGGAGAAAAGGCTGTCAGAGGAAAGTGGGGATGGCAGTGGGGTCAGGGGCATGTGTGAAGAAGTGGCTGGCCTGTGCCATGGAGACCGTGCAGAAGGGGAGCAGCGCTGCTGAAGGAAGGAGTGAGCCTTTGGTGTGCCAGGCCCCAGGGGAGGTGTGGCACTGAGCATGGTGTGCTTGTAGGGCTGGGGAGTATTCTGCATGACTTGAGCTTTGCTGGGGAGATTAACGATGCTCGGTCATGTCCCCAGCATGGGGGCCTTGGCCTGTGCCTGAATGGGCTGTGTCCACAGCAGGGGAACCAGGGATGCTCTCTGCCCCATCACTTGTTCTTCTCTCTGCTTTCCAGGGGAGATGCTGTGGTCTCACCTCCGCTCCAAGTACTGTCCCCAGCAGGGCTCTGCCAATTCAAACACCATTCAAGCCCTGAGGGACCATGGCAGAGAGGACGGCGTGGGAAGCTCCCAGGGCAGCAGCCAAGTCTCCATCCTCTCTGCTCAGTCAGGCAGTGGCCTCCTGGGCTCTGCGACCCACCAAGTATTGGGAACCACTGATGCCTTGCCCCCTCGGGAGCAGACCCCTGACCCCACGGACCCCTGCTCAGGGAACCACTGCCGGCTTCACCTGGCTCCCGCTGGTGGCACGAGGCCTGCAGCTGGAGGGCAGGATCTAAGCGTGACCCAGGCTACGTCTGCCATCGTGGACCATGTTCCAGCAGCATCAGCCAAAGGCCCCAGCCACCTTATCAACCAGGGCCTGGTCATCTACCCCTGGGATGCGCTAACCAGCAGCACGGGCTGCGTATCGGAGAGAGCAGCCTCCCAACAAGACGCTGGGCCACGTGCTGGTGAAAGGCTTGCCCAGACACCCGGCCCCATACTGAGGACTCTGAGAGAGGGCCAGCCAGGGGCGGGGGAGCCGCTGTCTCGGCGAGTGGCTGAGGTCCCCTGGGCTCGGCCGCTCCTGACCTCCTTGGGTCAGAGGCAGCTTCATGCAGCAGTTGCCCCGTCCAGCTCTGGCAAGTGCCATGGGCCTGACCCAGCGGTGCAGGAGCCCTCGTGGGGAGCGAGCCTGACCTGTGGCCAGCTCAGGGAGCAGCTGCTCTCAGGACAGTGCCCGTCTCTGGCTTCCCATGGGCATGACCGGAGAGCGTGGGCTGTGAAGGAGGAGCAGGTGCAGCTGTGGGCAGCAGAAATCCTCCTGGCCTTAGAGGGACTTCACCAACAGGGTGTATTGTGCCGGGACCTCAACCCCAGGAACCTGCTGCTTGATGCAGCTGGTAGGTATTGTCCCAGGCTGCTGCCCTGGGGAGGAGGAGGTTGGCCTCTCTGCTGGGAGACTGCTGTTTCCCCTATTTCCAGGAACATGGACTTTCTTGAGTTTGCTCTGGGGGAGGGTGGGAGTCTGGGGAGGTTTGGCTGTTTCTGAACCTGGAAGTATGGTCTCAGTTGGGATTTCCAAGCGGTTATTACAAGAGGTGGCTCTGCAGTGGGAGAGTCAGGGGTCGCAGCCACAGGAATGCATTGTCCCTGCTCCCACGTTGGGGCTGGCTGCCTGGGAAATCCCAGCACGGGGAAGCTGAGAGCAGCTGCACGGTGCCTGAGGTTAGTGGGATTGCAGCTTTTCCCTGCTTGTAGTTACTGCTCGCTGGGGTATTCTGGAGCCTGGCCATCCCTTCAAGCCATGGGTACCACTGTCGGGGCAAGCCCAGCATACGTCCCTGCTCCCCTGGCAACAGCTGGGGCAAACCGGAGAGCTACAAACTGCTTAGGAAGAGAAGAATGCAGAGAGCTTTGCAAGGGGAAGGCTGACCTTCCTCCCCTTGGCACTGCTGCTTTCCTCACTCCAGCCTGCCTCCCAGTCTGCAAGCTTGGAGCCCACCTAACCAGTCTCGCACAGGCCTGCTGGGCATCTGGGACAAGCGCTGGGAGGATGAGGACGCGCAGTGCCAGGGGATGCACAGTGGCCCTGTGTTCAGGGCTCAGTGGGGACCCAGTGCCCTGGCTGGTCCCAGTTGTGGGGATATAGCTTGGCTTTGTACTCCAGCCAAAGTCCCTAGCTTTGTCCTAACCTCCCTGCTTTTGGCTCTGGTGCTGCTCTGCAGGTCATGTCCGTCTCACCTTCTTTGGCCAGTGGACAGAGGTGGAGCCCCAGTGCTGCAGCCAGGCACGGGAAGAGCTGTACAGTGCCCCAGGTAAGGGACACATCCCCTGCCTTCTGCCCTTGGCGCAGTGCTGCCCAGCCGGGTGAGGGGGCTTCTGCAGGCAGCGAGATATGCCGGCACGGCACAGTCACTGGAACTCCTGCCTCCAGCTCTAATGCCTCTCTGGCTTTTTTCTGCAGAAGTGGGGGGGATTGTGGAGCCCACCGAAGCAGCTGACTGCTGGAGCTTTGGCTCTCTCTTGTATGAGTTGCTGACCGGAGTGGTAAGAGACAGAGGAGCTGTGGGGGAGGTGACACCATAGCACAAATGCTCCCTGCCATGCAGGGCTGGGGGGGTGCTTTGCCCTGCTGGCACCTCAGCACCATCCCAGGTTACTTCAGCCGTGTGATTCTTAGTGCCTGTGCATGGTCACTGGCTGTTCAGGGCCCTGGGTTTTAAAACCTGCTGTGTAGAGCTGGGGTTGTGTGGTGCTGAAGGCTCAGAAGGGTGCTCCTGCCTTCCTCAGTGCCTCTGCTCACCATCACCCTCTGCCTCCTGCAGCCACTGTCCCAAAACCACCCTTCAGGGATTCAACCTCACACCCAGTTGCATCTGCCAGAGGGCCTCAGCCTGGCTGCTATGTCACTGCTCACCGAGGTGAGGGGCTTGGGCAGATGGGAGGGAGAATGGGGCTAGAAGGTCCAGCCTGGGTAACTTTTCCAGTGTCCCCATCTCCCCATCCTGCTGTCCCATCCCTTCTCTGCAGCTCCTTCAGTACAACCCGAAGCAGCGTTTGGGCTCTGGAGGAGGTGGCATGGCGAAGCTGAAGTCCCACTCCTTCTTCAGCACCATCCCATGGAACAAGTTGGTGGGCTAGGCCAGCTGTCCTTCCCGTGGGGAGCTGGGCACAGAGAGACTGTCCCTACTGCTGTGACCCCGGGTGGCACTGGCAGCTCTGGAGGCTTGGCCTGCAGGGGCAGCCCCAGGGTGGGGTATGCATGATGTTTTACAGCCTTGTATGTTCTTCTGTCTCTGCTTGTATTTGTTGGCAGCTCTGAGAGGAGGCTGTGGTCTGGGCCAGGCTGTCTTCTCCTCTAGGTCCTCCCTGGTGGGAAAGGGAGCTCAGGTGCCCATGCCTGGGGAGCACTGGCAGCTCTGGAGGCTTGGCCTGCAGGGGCAGCCCCAGGGTGGGGTATGCATGATGTTTTACAGCCTTGTATGTTCTTCTGTCTCTGCTTGTATTTGTTGGCAGCTCTGAGAGGAGGCTGTGGTCTGGGCCAGGCTGTCTTCTCCTCTAGGTCCTCCCTGGTGGGAAAGGGAGCTCAGGTGCCCATGCCTGGGGAGAAGCCATGCTCCCCTTCTGGGCCATCCCTTGCTCAGCTTAGCACCATGCCCTAGGACTCCCTCCCTATGGTTTTTATCTCTGCTGCTACTGCCATGACCCTGTTCCCTGTTATTTTTTTGTGGCTTCCAAGTGCATCTCCTCTGGGCCCC
>NW_010312111.1:7825-8127 GCF_000700745.2 Antrostomus carolinensis
GTGCCCATCCCTGGCTGCATGTCTGTGAGGGTAATAATGTCTGCTGGAGGGGTGAGACGGGAAGGAGCCCTCTGCTTTTCTCCCCCGAGACCTCTGAAAAGAATAAACCACTGGTTATCACTTGCAGAAGCGTCCTTTTGTTTCTGAGATGGACCAGGGAGACCTGGCTTGGTGTCACCCACTGGCTGTCAGCACCCTGTAACCCAAACCCAGAAGGTGACAGGGAGTGCCTGGCCATCTCCCCTTGCGTCCCTGCCTGCCTCATGGCCTCTTGGATCCGCACAGCCCTGCCGCTGCGGCTC
>NW_010312111.1:8229-8879 GCF_000700745.2 Antrostomus carolinensis
AGGACAGCAGCCCTGCTGCCCTTGCTGCTGTGCTTTGAGCACGGTCACTCCTGGTAGAACAAACAGCGAGGGGTTAAAGGGATGAACTCTGAGAACCAGCGTGATGGAAGAAGAGTTAACATAAACCAGGGCGGAAGAAAAAGATGCATGAACACAAGGTGTCTGTTAACAGCCCAAGGCAGAAGCTGCTGCGCTCATTTGTGCGGGTCAAAGCCCCTGGCTGAAGGCCAAGCTAGTAACGGCAGCGGTGCAGTTTCAGCTCTCCTCTCCCAGCGCTCACTTGTCCCCAGCAGGTAGGAATTACTGCCACCAGTGAAACTTTTCTGTGGCCAGCTGTTTCCAGCTCCTGTCTGTCACAAGCAGTAACATCCTGCTCCGCGCTGACTCAGCCTGGCTCTGTCCACCAGAGGGAAGCAGAGCCCGGGAGAAACTCATCTCACGTCCCCGCAGGCAGGGGACACCTCAAAGGCTGGGGAAGGAAGAGGGCTAACCATGGAGCTGACCGCTAATGCCAGAGCAGGCCAGATGCTGGGAGCAGCAAAGCCTGGGGCTCTTCCTCTCTGGGGCAGCCTGTGCTGGCTGCCCCCTCCAGCAGCAGGGTCCCCCCTTGGCCACCAGCCTCACAGTCCTGCAACTCGGGGGGGTTCAGC
>NW_010312111.1:8904-24138 GCF_000700745.2 Antrostomus carolinensis
ACTCCTAGGCCTGTGGCTGAAGCCACACTGTGGCTTCTTGCAACGAAGTGCCCTGGGCATCACCCAGGAACATCAAAAAAGGAAGCTTCAAGCACAGCAGCTGCACAACCCTCCTACAGCACATCCCAACAGGGCAGATTAAATAAAGCAGTTTGCTCGGCTGCCTCATTTTCAGAGCTTCACTCTACATTCACTCCCTGGGTAGTTCAAAAGCCTCGTTTATTGCAGCTCCAGACAGAATACAGGCATTGCCCTGCCCCGGGCTCACATACAAAGTCAAGGTGGGCCCTCTGTGTCCTCAGCCAGTGCAGGGCACTGGGTGCTAGCAGCGTTTTTTAATCAGAACCTTCTCTTTCATTCAATTTATTTGTGCAAGAGCAGCTAGACTCTTTGCCCTTCCTTTATACACCACAGGGAAGGGGTTCTTCCTCTCTCTCTCCCTCACCTTCTACCTCAACCAGGGACAGTTGGAGGAGAGCCGAGTCCACACACGGGTTTGTCCGTAGCGGCCAGAAAGCCGTAGGAAGCGGGACTCGGCCCCGCTCTCCCTGTGGCCAGCACGCCAGCTCTGAGCGCCATCGTTTTCTGTTAAACGGGGCCGCCTTCTCCACTTGTAGTCAGGAAGAGCAAACCATTCTCTGAAGTTGATGTCAGAGCTGGAAAAACCCTGCCATGATGCAGGAATGATTTCGTATTGTTCCAACAGGGACAGTTCCCTGGGGAAATCCCTCTGCAACCCTTAACAGCCTTTTTCCCACTTGCAGGATTTACAACACTCCCGTTGTATCAGGGAAAACCCAAACCAGCTCACTCTGTACTTTAAAAGCCTGTCCCAGTTCTCCCTCTTGGCCATCATGCCATTCAGCAAATACTGGGATTTCCTTGCCCTCTGTAACAGTTCTGTTGCTAAACCAGAAAAAGGATGATTTCCAGCCCTGAAAACCTCATCTTTGCTGGGAAGAGCCAATTCTGCACCAACGAGGGTTTGAGGACAGTAGCATTCACAGCCAGAGAAGCCTCAACTTAGTAACACCAGGGACGGGCCCAGCTCCTACTCCCTCTTTTCTCTCACCATCAGGTAACATGCTTCTCGTACTACAGTAAGGACACTGCTGATGCCCAAGTCCTCACCCAGGAGCTGCTGCGCACCCCCTCAAACACACCCCACCTCGCAGTCGTTGCCCAGTTTTATTTCATTTAAAATCCGCTGTGTTAAATATTTTAGTTACAAGTTCTGTGTAGAGGGTAAGAGTAATAGACTCTGCAGGCACTAGCAACCCCCTCACTCCCCAGTACATATGTGCGCTATCGGATTTAGGACTGCCCCCCTCCCCCCAAAACCAGCAGCCTCGGGCTGGGATATACATTACACTTAAAGACCTGGCCCTCCCCCGCTGTCTCTTTGCTGGTAGCAGGCCAAGGCCTTGCACGCAGGAAGCCAGCAGTCGGATCCACCGTCAGTGAGCTGTGATTCAAGGATGGCTGCTGGGGGCTGGTTCTTTCCCCCGTGTCGGGCATGTAATGGTGAAAGGGTTGTCCCCCCAGAAACAGTGCTACCTCCACAGAGGTCACAGGCTCTGCCCACCTGAACATCAACGTTCACACCACCAGTGACCAGGCTGGAGAGAGACAAATGATCTCCAAGGGAACACAGGGGAGCTGCCACCGCTGTGTTCCTGTCTGTGGAGGGAGTGTAACGAGGGCACTGCCAGAGGCATGACACTCGCCTCAAGCCCTGCTCTGATCAAAACCCCTGCTGCAAGCAGCATGGGGGTCCCCGGTCTGCCCTTGCAAGGCAGATGAGTGTAAAATATTCTCAAGCAAAACAGGGACAGAACGGTAGCCTTTCCTCTCCTCTCCCTCCCAGGAACCTCAGTGCTGGGAAATAAAGCTGAACCCTGCTTGGAGCAGCAGGGAAGGGTACCCTAGCACAGCAGCAGCCAGCAGTTTCCAGTGGTATAGGACAAGCTAGAGGTGAGAGTGTGGTGCTGTGAGGGAGAGGATGCCATACAGACGCCTCTGGAAAGGCAGTGCCATTCAGTGGTTGGCCCACTACACAGCAATCCTTGTGAGAAACTGAGCCTTTGTTAAACAGAACAGGAAAGGAGGTAGGAATTATCCCCACAATTCCTGCCGGGACAGCTCTGATCACAGCGGAGGGAGGGAGACTGGAATGACCCCTGCCAGTTCCTGAATGCCCTGCATCGTCCCTGCTGGTGCTGCAGCCCTGCCCTGGGTGGGTTGTGTGGGGGTGCGGCTGCTCTACAGGTCAAGCAGCAGCACATGGGGATCCTCCACCGCTGCCTTGATCTTGCGCAGGAAAGTCACGGCCTCTCTGCCGTCAATCAGCCGGTGATCGTACGTCAGTGCCACGTACATCATGGGCCGCACCTCGATCTGAGGGGAGGAATAAGACAGGCGTTAATCAGTGAGCTCATCCCTGCTGCCTGCGTAATGCCCTTCTGTGAATTCAGGGAAGACCTGGCTTGCCTCTCCTGAATCCAGGGCTCAGGCCCTCCTGGTTGTGTCCTGCCTGGCAGGATTACCCACCCACACCCACTCACCCAGGCACTGAAGCAGCACTCAGGCTGGCTCCACACCACACAAGACTAGGTCCCTTTCTAGAGCTACCACGAAGGCTACAGCCTCTTCTTCCTCACACCTAGGCAGATTATCCAGTTCTCCCCCTCACAGGTAGGACGAGGCCCCCTGCACACCTCAGGCAAATGCCGGTGTCAGCAAAGCTGCCCTACATCCATCAGGCTCTGTTCCTCCTTCACAGCAAAGCGGTTTTTAAGTTGACACCAACCCCCTAGAAAAAGCATACGGACTACGGTCCTCATCCCACTGAGCCCTCCCCACTGTTCACTGAAACCTGCACAGCTCCACCTACCTTGCCTCCCACAGCCACAGGCCTGTCAAAGATGGCATGCATGCCTAAGATGGCAGACTGGGGTGGGTTAATGATGGGTGTCCCAAACAGCGACCCAAAAACCCCTCCGTTGCTGATTGTGAAAGTGCCGCCATCCATGTCTTCAATGGCCAGTTCATTTTTCCGTGCCTAGAAGAAAAAGTAAGGTCTTAGAAAGCCACACAGATTGCAGAAGGCAAAGGACAAGGGACTGGATGTTCACCCTCCCCAGGAATAAATGCTGATGGCAAGAGCTTAACTTACTGATCTCTTCAGCTGAAACCAGCACAAACTACTTGAAAATCTATCCTGTCTTTAGATCTGAACATTTACTGGTTTTGGGGAAGGGTTCTCCTGCCTTCACTTCCAACTCTGGCTTTTGCAGGAGACAGGCACAAGGACTTCTACCCCAGGGCAGTTCAGCCTTGGCCTCTAAAGACAAAGGTGAAGACACACCATGTCACTAATGCATAGTTTGCAGTCTTCTGGAAGGGCAACAAGTAGATAGGCCTGTCCTGTAAGGCACAGGAACAGCTACAGCCGTAACTGGATCACTCCCCACAGCACAACTCGGTGTGTCAGAGGTCAGAGATGACGACACAGAGGGACTGAATCAATTCAGGCCTATCCAGCACCCCCAGTTCTTCCCATTCCTCCCAACCCTTTTCACAAAAACCTCCAACCTTCCTTACCTTCTCCCCCAACTCATAGATGGCACGCTCTATGTCAGCAAAGTTCATGTTTTCTACGTTCCTAACGACGGGGACCACAAGACCCTAGGGAGAAGCAAAGTGCACAATCAGCGAATCCCCGGCAGCAACACACAGACAACTGTTACTGGGCAGGAGCCTGGCCTCAGCCCAGCAGAGCTCTTGTCTCCTCCTCAAGCCCACAGCAGGTGGTTGGCAGAGCTGCCTCACACCCTGGCAGCCTGCTGGGAAACCCAGCACAACACACACCAAGGGCCAACACCGTAAATGAGACACCTTCTTTGCCTTTGTAAGCCCGTCTCACAAAATCAACCAAGCCTGACTGGACCCAGGTCCACGTCCGTAAAAGCAGGTGAGGCACCGGGCAGAGTTCAGCTGCCACCTCCCTTCTAGGTGAGAAGAGCAGAGTTCCCGTGTGCTGGAGCTCCTGCAGACTTTGGGAGCACTGACAGAACTTCAGCCCTGGCAAAACCTCTGCCTCACAACAGAACCAACTAATTCAACATCTGTATCTCCATCCCATACTCTCCCTGGACAGGAACACCTCTCTGAAGCAGCAATGTCATTTACAGAAACGGTGGGACAACACAGAAGGCTTAGCCAAAGGACAGGATGTGCAAAGCTTTCACTATCTATGCCATATCCTCGTGGATCCATGAAAAAAAAAAAAAAAATGTTTCCCCAACTTGGCCCTACTCATTAACCACCGAGATCTGTATTGACCTTGTTACCGCATCTCCTAGTACAGTGGCAGAATATTCTTTGTTGTCCACCTCCTCCCAAAACCCATCTCAGCAGTCCACAATGTATCAGGTGTCTCATTTAGAAGATCAGTCTCATCAGTAAGTTTCCACTGCAGAAGAGCTCAAAGCTGAGTTGGCTTAAAGTATACAATCATCCCAGACCCAAGGCTGCAGGAACCACGGCCAAAGCAGCTGAGGCACCTACCCGGGGAGTGGCTACAGCGACACTGATGTCCACATAGTCCCTGTACACAATCTCTTTGGTTGTGTCATCAATCACTAGAAGGAGAAAAAAGCTGTTACACATGCAGTACCTGAGATCAAGTGCTCAAGAGGCCAGAAGTAGCCACAAAATCCTAACAACTCACTCATCCCTAGCTTAAACATAACTCCACAGAAGAATGAGCCCTCACTGCACCCGTGGGAGAAGCATGAGGACAGAAAGGAAACACAGTCCGGACAGGTCAGTCCCCCTCAGACATCCCCTTCATGACTCTCCTCTTTTGGGTCTGAGCAAGCACCTCTGACACCCCCTGGGAACTGCATCACACCCACAGCAGTTCCCTCTACACCAGCCAGCAGGCTCTTCCCTCTGTGGGCTGAGTACACGTGGCTCCAGCCCCACTCCTGGCAACCCCTTCGTAACAGCCCCTCTTGGCAAGCTGTCCTCTACCTGTGTAAGTGGCACGAGCAAAATCAGCTGCAGCACGTCGGACTGGCCCCCCTTTGCTGCATATTTGACTTGTTTGCCCAAGCTATTAGCCCTGCCATGGAGCTGGCCACCAGCTTTCCCCCATCTGCTACGCTCACTGGTGAGATGCACGACTCGCCAGCAATGGTCACCACTCACCTGCATTCACAACGGGCTGGTCCTGCAGAGCAAAAGCGGCAGCTTTCACAAAAGCTGACATGAAACCTAGTTTCAGGTTGTGCTTTTTCAGGAAGGGATCCTTGTGCACGGCTCTCATCTCCCGGATGTTGCTGCAAAACACATGAAAACGCTGGTCAGCACGGGGACCAAGAAAACACTGTTCCCTGGCTCCACAAGACATTTCAGTGCCAGCTCCAAGGATCGCAAACCCACACCACCATCTAACCGGCAAACCTCCAAGTCTGCTGAAAAATCACAGGTGAAGTGGGCTGAGGGTGGTTCTAAGGACCCCACCAAGGTTTTAACAGGAACTAATCCTGGACTAGAAACTCCACAGGACAGGGTTAATCTGTATGGCCCACACTGCCAGGCACAAAAGCGAGATGGGGCACGGCACAGGCCTGATGTTGCCACCGATTCTCTGGACACACCACTGCTGACACCAGTGTGGCACCACAGACAGCAACTCCAGGTGTGGCTGGGACAACCCAAGGAGAGTGAAAAACAGGAAATGACAACAGCAGAAAAGATGCACGTGGTGATCAAGGCAAAAGACTTCACTCATTGTGCAAGTCCAGAGCCAGGCAGCACGACGATGCCTCTAACTCAACTCCTTGGCTTTGGGAGTTGAGTGAGGAATTCACATGCTGTGGGAGCGGCTGTCAGCCCACCCACAGCCCTCAACCAGAGAAGTCACATTTCCCCACTGCTCTTATTTATCAGAACTGAGGCCATTTACAAAAAGTCAACCAAGCTATGGCTACAAGCTCTGCTTATCCCAGGCTAATCCCAGATGCTGTGGAATTGCACCGTCCATCCCTTCCCCCTCCAGAGACCTGGAGTCTTTGAAGAGACAGTTTTAGCAGGGGGCAGGGGTCTCCATGGTTTAGAGTGTTTGTTTTCCTGCAACTAACCTTGTTTAGGGCTAGGATTACTGCCCAAAGACATTAGTGCCTCCCAAGACACAAGGACTGCAGCAGTGACGATGAGTTTTGCTACGAAACTGGCTCATTATGGCTTCCTCCTTTCAGACGTTGTCCCCCCGCGGGAAGCAGGAGGCCCCAGCACAGGCCCTCACTGTTCAACCTCACAGCAATCAATCCAAACCAGATTACCTGATGCAATGAGAGCCCCAGGCCAGCGTAAAGCGACACCCCAATGAGCCTCTGAGAGGAGATAAAGCTGCAGCACTTCCCCTCCAATCAAGACTATTTTGCCAACCTTATTGTTCTGAGACCCAAATATTTACATGTTTTGTCTTAAGGAGCAGAATAGGATTTCACAAGGCAATTTGATTTGGGCACAATTTCCCCTTAATGCACTGTAACATAAGCTCACCACCTTCCAAAGCCATTAGTGTGTTCAGTCAGAGTCAGGAGACCCCCACCTGCCCGGAGGGGAAGGGGAAGGATGCTGGTGAGTCTCTGGAAAGCTGCACCACCCAACAGCAAGGGCCTCAGACCTACATAGTGCTCACCTGAAAGGCTGATGAGCCCTGGGGAAGCACCTCACTGGAAGCTAAACATGCCCACCTCCAAAAGCAGTAACTTGGTGTGGTGGGAGAAAGCAAATGCTACATCTCACTGTCTTCTAACAGCCACTATACAATAGAAACTAGTCACTCCTGGTCTCCTGCTCAACATCTACCAGTCCTCAAACAAGAAGCTCAAAGAGGAGGAACCAGACTGCCCCTTTTACAAGCAGCAGATAACTCCTCAGGAATGACAGGCCATTAGGAAACTCTGCACCCCTCACACCACAACACCAACACGGCCTTGATGCAGCTGTGCAGATGGTGGTACACACCTAAAAAGAGGTCCCAAAAGACATGTTGTCAGTCTCTCCAAAGAGAATCAGCAAGGTCTTGGCTGCTATTTAAAGATGACTGCCTGCATCTATTTCTACTCATAAAGGGAAAAAGAGGAGTGCTCCTCACCTCATATCAATCTCATTGAAAGTGGTCAGCATGGCACACGTATTCTGAGCCTCTTTCAGCCGCTGAGCAATACGCTGACGCATCCTATTCATTTTCACCTGAAAATGAAAAACATATAAGTGGAAGGTGCCTCAAGTTCATCTAGGTGGTAAAATGCACAAAAGGCCCTTCTTCTTGCCACCTGGTTGACTAATAATAGATGCCTAGAGCCCAGGTTTTCACTCCAAGTCTCCCTGAGGAGCATAACAGGCTGCGGAGTTGATTTCACTATGGAGCTGCCCAGCTGAACACACAGCTCACTTGAAAAGCAGCGCTGAATCACATCACTGCATAACTACTTCTGACCTACATGTTCCTCAGGACCTCCAAGCACGCACAGGTTTCCAGCATGAGGCTGATGTGAGAAGAGCAAGACTGCTAAGAAAGCAGGCTGCTCAACCATGTTCCCTTAAGAATGCACAAGGCAGCTGCAGTAGCCTCAGCCCTTTGCTGAGGGCTTGTGGACAGACCAAGCAGATCATACTCAGCCTTCTGTGCTCAGTCAGCAGAGCTCAAGACAAGACTTTTGCCTAGAAAAGACCTGTGTTAGATCAGACCTGGCTCTTCCTCCACCCCACCCCTAAGCAGTGCCCTCACATAGACAATTTCCCCACCTGTCACAGACCCACAGAGCTGCTTGTGAACAGGTAGATACGGACACATCTGTAAAGCTCAAGGTTTATACCAGAACAGACTGTCATCCAGCAGCAAGTGCTGGCAAGGTCCCTATTCCCACAGCTTACCCTATGCTCTGATCTGGCACCTTTGCTGGGCACTGCCTCCCCAGGAGGAGCTGCCGCTGGGGCTGCAGCTGGCTTCACCGCAGACACTGAGGGTAAAGAACACATCAGTCAAAAAGGGAAGCCAGGGCTTGACCACAATGCCCTGAGCTAGAAAGCCCGTTTGAGTCCCTTGCTCAAGTGACACAGTGCAGAAGCAGCCTTGAATTTGGCATAGTTGAGCTCTCCAGTCTGGAGCATGCAGGACAATAACACAGGGAGGCCTTCACCATAAACACAGACTGGTTGCTGTCTCTCACCTCACACATGCTCCCCAAGGAACAGAGCCTTGAAAACAGGAGAAAAGGGCTGTGGCCTCACCTGGTTTGCTGTCGATGGGCTGAGTTGACACAGGCGGCACTGGTGGCATCGTAGTGGGAATTGGTGCTGCAGCAGGGGGAGGAGGAGCAGCCGCAGCTACAGGTTCAGGGGCTGCAGGAGGAGGAGGAGCTGCTGCTGGTTTGGGCTTGGCAGGAGCAGCTGAAAGACAAGGAAGAACCACACTAAGGGCAACCACAGCTTCCAGTCAGGGATCTCTTGAGTCCAAATGATCCTTAAGTAGAGTGTCTTTATATTCTCAGCACTACTGAACTGACAGGAGCCACCACAAGAGGATCCCATGGTGAAAGTGTTTAACTCATCAACACCCCAGATCTCCTCACTGTGCAGGAGACTGGGCATTAAGGAGAAGAGGGCAGAGAAGGGAGATATGTCAGGGGAATCCTCAACTAATTTTAGCTTAGAGCTGCAGTCTCCTCTAGAGGGAGCAAAAGGAAAGCTCCCCCCTCAGAAGAACTAACACTGTACTTTTCTAATGGATAATGGGAGTATTTTCTTCCAGTTACAGAGGCAGATGGAGGAAACATTTAGCCTCTCTCAGCACCCCTCTAAATGCCTTGCTTCTATCTTCAACAAAAGACTGGTGAGGCCTGTGCAAGTTATACATGCCTGACCTACCTCCAGTTTTCCTGAGTTTGAACAGAGGTGTCCCCCCTTCCACTTTGCCACCATCGGGTACCAGAAGGGCTTCAATCACACCAGCTGCTGGGGCTGGAACTTGCACTGATGTCTGCAAAAAGAAAAACCAAGTGAAAACCCCCAAACACGGGATGGAGAGTAAGTGCCCAAGACCAGATGCCAACATACACAGATACATGCTGTAATCTGGCACAGACAGTGTCTCTGTCTCACACCATTTGCACCACTTTTCACACCCTCCACCAGGATTTTGTGCCAATACCTGGAAGTTTTAGCAGATGCTGGCAATGTAACATATAGCCTGATCTTCCTGCTCCAGGGTACAATCAAGAAATGACCTGCTGTCAGCATCTTCCTGACAGCAACATGGGAAGCAGAACTTGGCAGGGAGTTTTAGCAAGAACTTTAAGGCTTAAGAGTCCTTTAAGCAGTAAGTAAACCTAAAGGCTAAATTTAAAACAATGTGAAGACATCTCATGGCTCTGCAGATTTATCCTCTGTCTAAATGCAGACAAATTTCAAAGCTTAGAGCATAGAAATTGGAAGGAGTTGAACTGCACCTCCAACAAACATCAGTACCACATGTATGAGGAAGGAAGATAAGAAAAGCTTTTCTCCACGAAGGGAGCAGGAGACACAGGAAGGGCCTACAGGCTCTAGGAGCTCTCAGCAGGAGAGCAGCCTTACAGGGTACTCACTACAGAACTAGAGAAAGTTTTGGTCCAGAGAACTCCTACCTTGTCTGTTTCAATCTCACACACCACTTCATCTTCTGCCACTGTGTCTCCAACAGCTAAATGACAGACATGAAGACCACTGTGAGAAGGAAGGTCTGCTCTGGCCTCCCCTCTTAACCCACAGCAGTCTCGCCCGCTAACCCAGAATGTTCTTACCCCAGTCCTCCACATCTAAAGAAAAGTCTACCTTAAACAATCAATCTGTAGGGTCTGATTCCAGTTTAAACATCACCCTTCACCCAACATCACCCATGACAGAGAGGTGCCAAGGCACTAACTGCAATCCTTACCCCTTAGGAGAACTGCAGTTAACTGCCTCACACCTTTCTATGTGATCTCATTTAGGTTCCTGCTCCGGCAGGGGGGTTGGACTAGATGATCTTTTGAGGTCCCTTCCAATCCCCAACATTCTGTGATTCTGTGTGATTCTGTGATTTGTCACAGACTGAAAGGCACAGAGCAGGTTGTCACTCAGTGAGCTACAATCCATCCCTGAGCTGTTCAGTGCAGCAGCAACGGTGCTGAGAATTTCAGGGAAGAGGCAACTACTCACCTTTCTCCCACCTGACATCTCCTTCTGTGACTGACTCTGCAAAGGCTGGTGTGTTCACTGTAACCACGTCATCCCCTGTGAGCAAGACAGACAGACAGACTTGAACGCATTCAGAGCTCAAAACTCACAGCACTTCTTCAGCTTTGTCATCAGGACTGTACTAGAGGGGCTGGGACAACAGACATCAAATGCTGGCCTTCCTGCTTCAACACTGATGGAGATTTAACACCAGAGCCATTCCCATTTGACTGAAAGTCACATTGTGACAGAAATGCCAGACAAAACCTTTAGGGCCTTGGGATATAAACGCTCAGCCATCCACTGAGGCAGGACAGCAGTGGGCCTAGACCAAGGATGGAAGAGGTAGCTTCAGCTGTTGTCAGGACAGCAACAGGTAGCACAGGAGCCATCCTGCTGTCTCCTGACTTTTTACTTACTATGTACTGCAGTGGTTCTGAAGTAACGGACAGTGAAGACACTGGAGCTATTTACTCTGCAGGGAGAAAGAAAGATATGGACATGGAAGCCTGTTCCTCCGGAGGCTGCCGGCACAAAATTTACATTTGCTTAACTGATGTGAAAGGCTGCTCAGCTGTTCTGAGGTATTTGTTCCAAGGGACTCCTACTTACTTGTTCAAGCTGCAACAATCCCACTAAGAAGAAAGGAAACATTACAGCTTACCATCACTAGTGTGCTCAGAAACTCAGTGAGAACTGACATTTATGGAATTTTTATTTAAGGATACACCCCAATAGAACCCCTGCGGTTTAAACACTGATAAAAGGCTGAGCTAACCAGTCCTCTCCATGCCCAAGATGAGCACAGTAACCAGTTTTTACCTCCAGATCAGGACTGTCATTTCTACAGAAGTTGCTAAATTGCTCCAAAAAAAGAGAAAGCACCATAAATTGCCTATGGCAACACATCCAAGGCAGAGCTATTTCTCTCTCTTCACAGGGAGCTGGCAATCCCAAGCATTCCAAAGGATGGTTTTTATACCTAAAAACAGTACATTTGGAAACCTGAAGCAAATGTGCTTCAGCATTTCCTCTTAACACAGGCTACTTGGTGCAACAGAACATAATTTCAGGCTTTTATGGATGTGTTCTTAGGGTTATTTCCCCAGATGCATTTTTACAAGACCACCTCAGCAATGCAGACATTGCCATAGGAACAAGAGCACCGTGAACCACCACTCTTCTGACAGAAAGACCAGGTAGGACCACGAGGCAACCATAAAGCAAACAAGACTTCTAGTCAGATAATGAAAGGCTAGAGACCCATTTATCACCAGTCTCCTCATTCCTGTCCCTTCACTGCCTTGATATCTGGTTTCAGACAAAGCTTATTTTCTTTAAGCATGCCACAGTTCCTGACCTGCAACACCTAGATTTTGTGAGAGCTAGCTCCATGCTCCTACAATGTGCACGGGGATTTTATCACAACCATATTCTGTCTCCCAGTCCCCAAATCTTACTGGGGCTATAGCAGCCCCAGTCTCCCCACATCACAGCCCTCCTGGGGATACTTACACAAGCTTCCTGCTGTTGGTGTAAGCCAGTCCCGGGCTCCCAGCCACACCTGTGAATGAGAGCAGTGTTACCCCACAAGAACGTTATCCAGCCGTCCAGTGTCTGTGTCAGGTAAAGAGTGCAGAGGACACCACTGTCCACCCTGAAGGAAGCTGGGGACTAATCAGGGAATACAGTCATATAGAGGCACCTCAGTGCCAGCAAATGTGCCCAGAGTTTGCCAAGAATGGTGATCTTGTCTTCATTTAGATTTATAAAAAGATGGGAAAAAAGCCCATTTTGGGGCTTTTTGTTGGCCTCAAAGCTAAGAAGGACAACTTTGAAAAGAGCAAACACAGCAGCAGCTGCCCCAGTCAGAATAAAGCCAGAAAGCAGCTACTAGGGACAGCTCCAGGATGCTAAAACCTCAGTTGCTGCTGAGTTATCCTCACCAATACAAAGGGGTTCCTCATGGGAGCAGGGCATCAGTCCCTTAAGAAGCACTTCCAGGAAGCCTCACAGTCACACAGACAGGTAAGAAGGAAAAACAGAATGAAAACAGGGTGTAGGGCAGAGCAGCAAGCCACCATCACCCCTCCTCTCTGTCCATCCCCTGGCCCAACAATGGTTCTTATCCAGAACTCACAGCAGGGAGATACTTCTCAGTTTCACATACCCCACTGTCCCCTTCCCACACTGCTCACATGCCCTGACACTGCAATTTTTATTACACACTGAACTCCTGTCCTTTGTCTCTTTCAGGGCACTGGGCAGTTTTCCAGATCGACCTTAAAGAGAGCCAACACAGCAACTGGAAAACATAATTATCTCAATTACACAATGCCAGAAGGAAGAACCATTTCCCCACTGGATTTTTTTTCTTTTAAAAAGTGATACAATTTTGACATTGTCCTCTGCTACAAAGCTGATCCTGGAACTCTAGAAACTGGAAAAGGTAAACAGTTAACCAGTTTCTCAAAGCAGAATCAGAAGTGAGTGATGTAATGCTATGTAAGCACAGTACAGCTAGAAAAAACAGAGCTCTGGGAAAAATCAAGTTTCAGCACTGAAGAGGAGTTCACAGGCATACTAGATTTGACATGCCACTTAACATTCGCCCATCATTTTCAAAGGAGCTCATTAGAGAGCCAGTCTCTGCCACAGCACGCGCCCCAAGCGCTGCGATGTTTGAAATACACTGTGCTGCTGCTGCTGTGAAATCTTCACTAGAGCCGAATGGACTGGGCAGCAGGGACATGAGGCAAGGGAGGCACTCACATGGAAACACAGCTCTTTTCACCAGCTGCTTCTTCATTACATGACTGACAGAAATAAACCCCAATCAAAGCTATTTCCAGCTGCCATCATCGGCTCTGTCCTGGCTAGGTAGTTTGAAATGAAATAAAAGTGTAAGACTCACCAGACAGAGAGCGTCTTGCCAGAGTGCAGTTCCCCTGTCAGAGAGAAGAGGAACTATCAGTATTGCAAAAAGATGGACCCACCCTAGAAGGATTCTGTTTTTTCCACGAGACCTTGATCAGAGATGGGACACACCATTCCCATGCTCCAGACTGCAGGTGTGCTACCTTCCATAGCGTGCAAGAGTGGGAGATGGTGAGAGCACCTACACCCTCCTCTTTGCTTTGTCTCCTTCCTGGGGAGTCAAGTTAAACCTGATGCACTTGGTTTTCAGTTGTGGCTCCAGCTGTTCTGACCTCCTCATGCACACTTTCCTCTTTAAGAAGGAACAGATTTCTAAAGACTCATTCACTAAAATTTGCTATGAAAAGGTCAGGGGTAACTACTGGATACGATGAAAAAACATCCCATGATGTTTATTCCTACAGTCACAAACACAGCATCTGGGATTTGTTTGTTTGTTTTAAGGCTATGGAGCCTTTGAACTCCAGAAGGTCAGAATTTCCCTTGTTGGCAAAATTTCTACCTCCTTCAGTGAGCCAGGAATTCCACAATTGCACCTTCTGGTGACATTTCACTTCATACCCATGTAATCATTGACTGCACTCCTAGCTCAGCACAACATTCCTCAAAAGTGCAAGACATTTCATGATATTCCAGTTACTTTCCCTGTTGTTGTTATACATTCCTTTAGCACTGAATCTGCAGATCTGGAGAATCTAAGAACTTTAAAGCTATAGGAAAATAACACAGTAACCACAACTAAAATGCACTTGACTGGTTTGGAACAAGAGCTACTCAACAGCTCAGAGCACCCTCATCCAGCAGCTAAGGTTAGAGGCAAAAATTAGATTTCACTCACATCTTTGGTGTCTAAAGGGCAGTTTGTGTATAAGCCCTGATTTCAGCTTCACCACAGCAAGTGGGATTGGATATAACTGATCTTAAATATTATTTTAACTTCTAAACTTAATAAAACAGTTTGTGGAGCTGTGTGTGATAAGACAACACAGACATCAAGGACCAGAGAGATACTGAAGCTTGTCACACTGTCTACAGGACCCAGCGCTGTAGCACACAAAAACATAGTCAGTGAATACTTTGTATCGCCAAAACTACTAACAGGTCTGGAATCAGCCCCCTGGCAGCTTAATTACCCAAACTTATTAATGGAGTTGGCTTCTCAGATATTAACACGTGGTCAGGTCGATGATCGATGGGCAGCTCAGCAGGGTTATGATTAGCTGTGCCGAGGATACAGGCTAACTTGCTGCTAAGCCAGCCAGGGTCTGGCAGAGCTCAGGAGCTTCAGCCCCGCGCCGTGCGGCGACCCCGTTTGCCAGCCCACTGCAGGAACCAACGAGCCTGGACTGACAGTCCTGCAAAAACAGGGTCCAGCAGTGCCCACCGAGCTCCTGCCCTGGGTCTGGCTGGGGAGGGGAAAGCAGGGAGCAGGGCACAGCCTCTGCAGAGTCATGGTGAGCGCTACAATGCTTAATCTTAGTGCAGCACTGGCCCCTGCGAACCTAGATCTGGTGTGTGCAGAGCTCGCTCTAAGCTGGGATCAGTAAGACAAGCTTCCACTAACTCTGCTTGGTCAAGCATCTAGAGCACCAGGATCCTCAGCACCTATGTTAGTTCCTGTACTGATCAAACTCTTCCCACTTTCTGTAGTGTCACAGATAACATGAAGTTAATCAGAAATAAGCTATCAAGCAACCTAAGCTCCCCTCTGTTCGTTAATGTTTTCCTGGGTGCTTTAGAAAAAAAGTGGTCGAGGTATTCCTAGCATCCCAGGCAAAACTTGTTAAGAAAGAGGAACAGCCCCAGGCTGAGGCAGGAACACCCAGTTTTATTTGCTCGGGACCAGTTTACTGTAAGGTTAAAAAAAAAAAAAGTTTAGAAGGCCTGCCTTAAAACAAATCATTCTGAGAAAACACATCTGCAGCCTCTTCCAGGAGAGGCGCCAAGTCTGGGTTCCACAACCGCTGCAAAATTAAGGAAAAAATTGCTATCACTCCACCCGTCTGTCTTTTAGGTTAAGAA
>NW_010312111.1:24180-26222 GCF_000700745.2 Antrostomus carolinensis
GAGCTCTAATGTGAGGAAGAAGCCACTAATGAAAGATACGGAGACTCCCTCTGTCTTGTGTCCATCCCATAACCACAGCACCTCGGAGGTGTGTGTGCAGCTCCGAGAGAAGCCTGACAGGGTTGTTTCCTGTTCCCTTTTTCCCTGAAGGGATCACTGATCCCAGCCATTCCTGGTATCACCTGGCTAACCTTGCACTCTGCCTGATCCTAGAGCTTCTTCAGTGAAAACAGAAGCACTCAGGTTTTGCTAGCTGGCGTTAGCACTGTGGGTCACTTTAAAGAGACAGCCTTCACTTGGAGAAATAAATCTTGGTCTCATTAGCTAGTGACTCATGTACCAAGTGATTAATTTTTCCCCCACGTTTCACATGATTCCTCAGAATTGTTTTTATAACTGTTATTATGTCGAAGTGACCCTGGCACAGAGTGTCCCAGGCCACACCCTTTAAGGAGCCATCACCTTCCAGTAGGTCACCACACCGTGAAATACATTTTGGAATACATCAGCTAAAGCGACAGGCTGTGCACCTACATGTTTCTTCTCCAGCAGTGGGAACAAGGACCCGTTCAGTAAGGTCACTAACTGAAAAGGACAGTACAGTTAATTAAAACAGGGGGAAAACTGAAGCTGAGTACCGGGCAGCTCTGATGACAGGCAAAGCAGCAATCTATTCTCCAGCCCCGGCTTCTTCAAAGCAAAGAAGCTGCTGCTTTACCAACAGGGATGAGCAGAAACCACTGCAACACACAAACCCCACTGCTCGCCCTTCATGGATTTTAATACAATGATACATATAGCGGGGCAGGGCAGGGCAGGGCAGGGCAGGGCAGGGCAGATGCTAAGATGGACGGAGATAACAATGCCGAGTGGTAGAGGACACTGCTACTAAGACAACAACTCCTCCAGCGTGTGGGGAGGATCAAGCAGGGCAGAAAAAGTTCTTTACAAACTCTTCCCCAAATGAACAGAAGGACTTGATGCTCAAAGCACTGAAGGCAGGTCCTGATCAAGCCAGCCTTTTTCAGACTAGCCCTTCTCTGGACTTTTTCAGGTCATCCTTCAACAGCTGCCCACCTCTCCCCCAGCCCCCCCAATGAGTCTTACATGCTCAGATGCAGGCTATTGATGCACATTCATGATTTCTACTTGATATATGAATCCAGGACCTTTTTCTCTTTTAGAAGATCATCAAAATCCAGCCAGTCCTTCCCTGCCCTCGTTGTTTCTTGCTGACTCCACTGTTTTCCCATTCAGCCGCACAGTTCTGAGTTCTGTACATGTCTATTGTTCTCACTTCTCCCATCAGAGGTTTGCCAAGTCTTGGCATTTCTTTCTGTCTCTCCAAAAAGCCTGTATTACCCCCTTTGTCAAAACCTACTTCCAATTTCCCTACTCAAATGGAAACCAAACTACCACCACCATCCTGACTTCTCAACTTTTCTAGTACATCCAACAGGTTCACTAAAATTATCTCCCCTTCCTAGTACTCAGCTAATAACCTCCTGACTTGCAGACCAGTTTTGTAGCATGTTTGAATACTCCATCTGGCTTTCCCTTCTGCTCTGTATAATTACACAGCCCTACTGAGAGCTGACAAAGCTTAAATATTGTTAAAATGACACTTAAATAAGCTTATGTTAAAGTACACTATAATCAACTTGTATCTACATATGTGCATGATAAAATGTAACTATACAGTCAGCTATGAGTTGTTTATAGTGCAGTCTTGTCTGTATGTGTACACACACATGTATTTATAAACACAAGTATGTTTGTAGCGCCCAGAGACAGGCATTTAACACACAACAGCCCTGTGGAGAGCCACGGCATAAGGAAACGTTCAGCCCCACAATGAGCTGTAACACTCCCTGGTCTGCACTCACACCGCGGCTAAAGTCAGATCTCACTCCCCAGGGCTTCTGGCAGAGACGCGGTTTTTCTCCCCCCGCAGGTATGTGTATGTATGCGGGTGCGTACCCAGGTATGCGGGTGTGTACGCACGCACAGACACAGGCGCGCACACGCAGCTACACCCGGTT
>NW_010312112.1:0-344 GCF_000700745.2 Antrostomus carolinensis
GGGTGACCTGGGGTGCCATGGGGAGGGACAGGGTGCTGGGAGGGGGTGACACTGGGTGCCATGGGTAGACATGGGGTGACATTGAGTACCATGAGGTGGGACAGGATGACATTGGGTGACACGGGGTGACACTGGGTGCCAGGACACACCTTGGTCTCCAGGCGGGTGCGGGTGTGGGCGGCCAGGACCGGGTGTAGCCCGTGGGCGTCAGGGGACGTGTTGGGGTCCAGGGAGAAGCTCAACCCCAGGGCGATGGGTGACAACTTGTCCCGGAACTCCGACTCATTCTTCCAAAGATGGAGGTGACACCAACACCATGAGGTGACACCACCACCCATGAGGTG
>NW_010312113.1:0-7612 GCF_000700745.2 Antrostomus carolinensis
TACCCTTGCCCCCCAGTTCTCCCCCCTATCCCTGGAGGAGGGCAGTGAGCTGTGTTTGGCTGCTGGCCGCTCTCTGCAGAGCATCCTTCCCAGTGGGTGAAAGCCACACTGCATCACCTCCATCCTGTCCCCAGATGTGTCCCCAGACTCAGGAGCACCCCAAGACCTGGATCCCTGAGCGGTGCCAATGGGCTTTGTGCATCTCCTCTCTGATGGGACAGGTCAGTGCCGCCAGCCTCGGCTCCCTGGCGTGGGTGACGTGCTGGTTCCAGTGCACCTCTGAGCTGGCACCCCTGTGCCCCCTGGCCCCTGTGGCGTGTGGTGCGATGGGCAGGACGAGCAAACGCTGGCACAACCCGGCTCATTCCCACAACATGTGCCTGCAGCTCAGAACAAGTAGGGAGCGGGAGCAGGGGTAGGTCACAGCATGGGGACGGGCCCCCTCCTGCCCTGGGGGTGCTGAGTCAGCGTCCCAGGACCGTGTGCCCGGCTCTGCCCTGAGTCACGGGGAGAGGAGCAGCGCCCGCCCCGGTGTGTGGGAGCAGGGCTGGGGCTCCAGCACTGCCTGGCACCCTCTACCACCGCCCTGGGCTCCTGGGCACCCCATGGGTGGGATGGGGTGTTGGGTGCTGTGCCCCCTGCATCGACCCCAGAGAGGAAGAACCATTCAGCAGCTTTGTCTGGAGCAGGGATCTGCTGTGTTCCTGAGGCCAAATCCCATTTCCATGTAGCTCCTTGGCATCAGGCGGGGAAGGGCAGTGCCCAGCCCAGGTCCTGGGGCGCAGCAGCCAGGCGAGCCCTTGCCTGTGCCCTGACCCTGGAGACAAAGCCTCGGGCCAGGATATTGTGTCATCCTTGGCTGTTCTGCAGCTTGTCTATGCTCACCCTTGGCTCCCACTCCCAGGGGTGTTTGGACAGAAGAACAAGGCAGAAAATGTTGCTGGGGAAAAGTGAAGCTTCATCTCCTGGGGAAGGGACCAAGCGCAATGTGTTGTCCCATTGTCGTGTCCCCACCACGGCTCCGCTGGGCAGCTGGACCCCAAGATTCCCCTGTCAGAGGTTTCACTCTGGGGGCTTTCCCTCTGAGCTGGGAGCCCAGCTCACCCCTCAGAAACCCAGAGCCCTGATTTCTTCTCCTTCCCCTCCCTTTGCTGCCAAGTTTTCCTGTTTCATTCCCATCACCACCCAGACTCCTGGATCTGCCAGACCCCCATCCCCAGCACAGAGGTGTCTGGCTGTGGCCGTGCCAGGGCTGCCCTGGGGGTCCTCAGGGCTGGGATTTGGGATGAGATGCTGCCTGGCCATGCAGCTCCCCCCATCCTCACCGGCTGCCAGCTCCTGCCCTCGCCCTTGGCCGTGCCAGTGGGACACCAGTGTGGCTGAGAGCGACATCAAAGGAGCTGCTTTAATGGGGGATGGAGGGTTTGGGGTATCTGCTGCTTTCCACTCCCCTCCAAGGCACTTAGTCCCTAATTAAACTGTACACAGCATTCCTTCCCCATCACACCTCGTAAAAATGAGGAACCCACAGAACACGGGCTGTGTTACACCGAGGATAATGATCACGGCATGGTGCAGCAGGGCTGTGACTCCAGTGGAGAGCAGAGACCCTGCCAGGGCCACTGTGACCCTGGGGGGGTGGGTGTGCTCGTTTCTGTGTCACTCACTTTGCCTTGGCATGTGTGCAAATAAGTAGTAATCCATCATAATGAGAGAAAAAAAATATATAGCGGATTTACAAACATGCTGTGGTGGCCGGGGGACGCGTGATGGAGGTGTGAGCTGCTCGTGGTGGCACACAGGGCCCTGAGCTGCTGGACTCCACAAAGACTTTGCTGCTGAGGGCTCCAGGAGCAGGGAGAGCCCGTCACTGTCTGCCCTTGGGCATCAATCCTGGGAATACAGCAATTCTTGGTACCACGAGGTTGTGGGATAACAGGGATTCGAAGGAGAATATAAAGTGGGGATTACAGAACTGATTCTATAATGGGAACCCAAATATGTGTTTTCTAGGTTGGCCATGAGGAAAAGGTTCTTGAGGCAGAGGGTGGTGGAGCACTGGAACAGGCTCCCCAGGGAGGTGCTCATGGCACCAAGCCTGACAAGATTCCAGCAGCATTTGGCCAAGGCCCTCAGGGACATGGTGTGAATGTTGGGATTGTCCTGTGCAGGGACAGGAGTTGGACTCCAGCATCCTTGTGGGTCCCTTCCAGCTCACAACATCCCATGATTCTATGTAGGACTGAAATCTTCCATTTCAATTCAGAGGCTCAATTTAGACCAGGAAAACCTGGATCCCTCCTGATCCAAGGGAGTTTGTCCTGAGCCACAGTTTTCCCCTTTGTCCAGAGCATCCCAGTCCATCCCACTGCCATCCCAGCTCCAGGCAGAGCTGCCTTCCCCAGGATCACGTTCCACCGCAGCAGGAAAATCTGTTGCTTGTTTGGCTTTGGGGTCTGCTGGGGTGAGAGGAGACAACCAGACAGATGCTGTTCATTAGTGTTCCCATCCTATCACACCAGGGCAGGATTTTAGGGTGGTCAGGTACTCGCTCCCATTGAGCTCCAGGTCCCTGTCCTCTCCCATTCCCAACGGGGACACAAGTTTTCACCAGGTGGGACAAGCTCCTGCTGATGCTCAGCCACATCTCCTGGTGTGGGCAGGAGCTGAAGGGCTCCGATCCACCATCCTTCCCCCTTTAATGTGTTTTCCACATGCGATGAATATCGAAGGAATTTGTTTTTTAAAGCCTGTTTTGATTGAAATCGCACACAAAGCAGCTCATGCTCGGGGCCTTCCTGTAAGTGATGATGATTTTTTTCATTTCGGGGGAAGATTGTGTTTCTTAGGCAAACAGGAAAAACAACAGGGGGAAAAAAGGCTCTGTTTGTTTCTTTAGCTCGGAGCTGGATCTTGGAGTTGTTCCCCATGGTGGAGACCACGGTGCAGCAGCACCATGGGATCAGAGGGTCCTGCTGATGTGCAAAGAGCTGGCTTGGGGTCATGCTGCTGTCCCCCAACTATGGGTGACCTTGCAGGGGCGCTGCAGCAGAAAGATGTTGCCTGACAAAACCAGGTGGGGACACAGGTCTTTAGAGATACGAGGCCAACAAAGCCCCTGGCTGTGTTCAGGTTTTAAATCGTTTTTTACAGAGATTTTCATAGAATCAGTGAATGTGAGCTGGAAGGGACTCAGCTGTGCTCCCCGCAGCAAGGAAGTGTCTTCAGGTCAGGAGCTGCAGGCAGCCCTGCAGCAAGGTCTGCAGGACCATCCCCGTAACTCTGGCATGCAGGCAAGGAGAAGTGAGCCAGAGGGCTACCTGGGAGAGATGATTTCCTCTCTCCTTTCTCCTCTGGATGAAGGGATCACAGAGTCATGGAATTGCTTGGTTGGAAGGAAAAAACTTCTGACATCATCGAGTCCAACCGTACCTGTCCACTGGTAAACCAGATCTCTGAGCACCTTGTCTTTTAAATCCCTCCAGGGATGGGGACTCCACCACTGCCCTGGGCAACCCCTTCCAATGCCTCAGAACCCTTGCAGCAAAGAAATTCTTCCTCACATCCCAGCTCAACTGCCCTGGCCACAACTGGAGCCCATTTCCTCTTGTCCTGTCCCTTGGGCCTTGGTTGAACAGACCCACCCCCACCTCTCTCCACCCTCCTCCAAGGGACTTGCACAGAGCCACAAGGTCCCCCCTCAGCCTCCTTTTCTCCAGGCTCAACACCCCCAGTTCCCTCAGCCACAAGGGAACTCAGCACACTTGTGCTCCAGACCCTTCCCCAGCTCCGTTGCCCTTCTCTGGACACACTCCAGCACCTCCATGTCCTTCTTGGAGTGAGAGATGGGGCAGAGAGAGCTGCTGGAGGCCAGCAGGGTGGGGAGCGCGGGCAGCAGCCCATCTCCTGACGTGGGGTGAGAAAGCAGCTGCGGGTGGGAGCAGGAGCCCCTCTCGGTGGGAACGAGGAGGCATTTGCAGGTCATTCCAGCATGTTGTCCCAGTCAAATATTTGTCTAGTTAATAAATATATTGTTGTTTTTTTCAGTGAGGAAATGAGGAGACCGCAAAGAAAAATAATGAAAGGCCTTTCTTGTGCAGTCCTGCTCTGCAAGAACCTGGATCAGGCCCTCCACCTTCTCCTTGGCCCTCACGCTAGAAGGAACCCTGCTGCGGATTTCACAACGAGGTGATTGACAAGATTAGAAATTATCTCCCCCTCTCTCTACATATAAGGTTACTGCCGCTCCAGGCACAGTGTGAAATTCCCCTTGCCGGAGCTCATTAAATGGGTCAATGGACGCGTTCCAGCTTCTCTGCAGTTCACAAAGGGCTGAGTCCTGGCCACCCCACCAAACCCTGTCCCAGGCTGTTGACGAGTAAGTGCTTCCATATGGCTCACCTCAGCATCTCCAGAAAGATAACAGAGAGCTAATGGCTTGCAGATTCCACGGATGCTCGTCGTCAAATGTGTGGAGGAACCGGGGGTTGGAGGCTGTGTTCCATCACAGCTGATTGGGATGGAGGGGACCCGCCGGCTCCTCGCCAGCCTTCATCCCCCGCAGACCTTCCCCTTGGGCTGGGGGGCACCAGGAAAGGGCAGCACGTTCACACAGCCATGCTGGGAACCGGGAGCAGAGGGAGGGATGAGTGGGCAGCTGTTCCTCCGAGGGTAACAGGGGCTGGTGGGTGAGGTGGTGCCCTCAGACACTCAGCTCTGGGTGTTCACGGCATCTTCACAGCCCCAGGACAAGCAAAAAGAGGTACCAACAGTCATGAGACCCTTTTCTTGTACTGGATGCACCCATGAGCCATTTGGATGCCAGAAAGCCAACGATGTTCTGGTGATATGAAAATGGGGAAAAATGTGGCAAAAACCTTCTTTCTGAGATATTTGCCTTACTGTCCTTCTTTTGTTTTTTGATGGCACCTCATGAGGAGGTCACATCTCCTCATATTTAGTCTTAGGAACAATTTACCAATTTCTTCCTGACATTCATTCCATCTGCCTGTAGACCCCATGCTCGGAAGCTCATCCTGCAGCTCCTTGTTTTGGCTGGCCATGGGCATCACCAGGCGTTCCTCCTCTCCCACAGTTCACAGAATCCCAGACTGGTTTGGGTTGGAAGGGACCTTAAAAAATATCCAGTTCCAACCCACCTGCTGTGGACAGGGTTGACAACCACTAGATCAGGCTGCCAAGGTCCCCATCCAACCTGGCCTTGAATGGCTCCAGGGATGGGATACCCAAAACTTCTCTGGGCAACCTGGGCCAGGGTCTCACCATCCTCTGGGTGAAAAATAATCATCCAGATTTTTTCCTTTCCTCCTAATATCCAACCTAAATCTCCCCTCTCTCAGTCTAAAACCATTTCTCCTTGTCCTGTCACTCTCTGCACATGTCAAGAGTCTCTCTCCCTCCTGTTTCTAAGCTCCCTTAAGGTCCTGGAAAGCTGCAGTGAGCTCTCCCCAGAGCCTTCTCTTCTCCTAAGAGCTAAAACAAGCCCAGCTCCCTCACCCTTTCTTCAGCAGAGAGGTGCTCCAGCCCTCGGATCACCTTCCTGGCTCTCCTCTGGACCCACTCCAACAGCTCAGCATCTTTCCCGTGTTGGGGGCTCCTGTCTCTCACCAGCACAGGGAACATTTCAAATGCACCCAAACACGTCGTTCAAAATGCTGCTGGTGAATATTTGAGTGGAAAAATTTATATTTAATGTGCTGGGAAAGTTTGAGTGCCAGCATTACTCATGGAGAAGAGACACAATGGGGTCAGGAGCACAGGTGAATCCAAGCATTCCTCACATCGGAACAAGCACCCCTGGGATGCCATTTTCTCTGCTCAGGCTGTTCTGTCACCTCCACCCTGTCCCCACCTGTCCCCCCGTTGCAGGGAGGTATGTTGGGATGCTCTGGGATATGATCCTCTGCACTGGAAGAACTTGGAAAATGACCAAATTTTGGAAAGTAGGGTCTTCTCAGCTCTCCATCACCAAGCAGCCTCCCAGGGCTGCTGACATGATGCTGAGGATGGAGGTGATATCTCAGGCTGAAGAAGTTCCTTTAGCCCCAAGAAGAAGCAGGAGGATCTGCATGTGACAGAAGCAGGAGGATCTCGGTGCTTGTGGAGCAGTGATGGAGCATGCTGCTGGAGGAGCTGTCACCTGGGTGGTGTATGGTCTCCTCATTACCCAGATCAGCATCGTCACCATCCCATGAGGTCCCTTCAGTCGAGGGTGTTTGTGTCACTAACCACTGATTAAAGCCCTTGGGGCTCCTTTCCTTGGGGCAGGTGATGACACAGGGTTGTGGTAGAGCCTGATGAGCTCGTGACACCACTTTGGGGAGTTCTTGCTCCCCCAAGACCACAGTCCCTGCTCTGGTGTGAGCCCACAGACAGGGTGCAGGCACAGCTCCACCTCACCAGGACCCACCCGAGCTGGAGCTGTTTGTGAGTGTCACTCTGTGCTCTCTGTGCAAGGGACAGGGACGAAGCACAGCTCCAGGATGCTGTCCCTCCTCTGCAGCTGCCAAACGAGGTAATTCTCGTGCAGGATGCTCAGGCATTTCCAGCCCAGGTCTCTTGGAGGAAAGGCTCCCCCACCCTGGGACCACCATCCCCCTCTAGAATCCCAGAATCCCAGAGAGGTGGGGTGGGAAGGGAGCTCTGGAGATCACCCAGTCCAACCCCCCTGCCCAAGCAGGGTCACCCAGAGCAGGTTGCACAGGGCTGCATCCAGGTGGGTTTGGAATCTCTCCAGAGAAGGCCACAACCTCTCTGGGCAGCCTGTTCCAGTGTCTGTCACCCTTACCATAAAGAAGTTTCTCCTCAGGTTTCACTGGACCCTCCTGTGTTCCAGCTTGTCCCCATTGCCTCTTGTGCTGTCACTGGCCAGCACTGAGCAGAGTCTGGCCCCATCCTCTTGACACCCACCCTTTAGATATTGATAAACATTGATCAGATCCCCTCTCAGGCTGCTCTTCTCCAGGCTGAACAGCCCCAGCTCTCTCAGCCTTTCCTCATCAGAAAGATGCTCCAGCCCCTTCATCATCTTTGTGGCCTCCACTGGACACTCTCCAGCAGTTCCCCATCTCTCTGGAACTGGGGAGCCCAGAACTGGACACAACACTCCAGATGTGGCCTCACCAGGGCAGAGTAGAGGGAGAGGAGAACCTGCCTCAACCTGCTGGTCCCACACTTCTGAATGCCCCCCAGGACATCCCAGAACCACTCTCCAAGTGGCCCCACACCACTGTGGGTCCCCATGTCCCAGGTGAGCCCCACAAACAGCCGTGTCTGGTGAGAGGGGACATGATCCCAGGAGGGAAAAGGGGTTGGCAGCAGGTCCTGCTGCCTGCAGGCAGCTCAGCTTTGGAGCTTTGCTTTCTTCTTCCCTTCCCTCCTCCAATGAGAAGCTGGAAACACACCCCCTCCACTTCCCCCCCCATCCCCATCTGCTTTACAAGCTGAAGCTGAAATAAATGAAATTACCTTTAATTATTCTCATTACTTGCATTGGGAATGCTGGAGTGAAAGGCAGCATTTAGCTGTGAGCTACAGCAGGACTCTGCCCTTCCTCCTGCCCCCCAGCCCAGGGACCCCTGGACACACACAG
>NW_010312114.1:0-287 GCF_000700745.2 Antrostomus carolinensis
CTGTACTCTTGAAAGCCGCTCTGAATTATCACACACGCAGTAAAAGCTGCACCTGATGTCTATTAAACGAGGCACGTTGTCCAGAATATCACCACCCACTGGGCACTGAGACAGGGTTTTATTTTGGAGACCAGAGCGTGTGCTTGAGGTTGGACATTGGGTTTAAGTTGGCTGTGAGGAAAAGGTTCTTGAGGCAGAAGGTGGTGGAGCACTGGAACAGGCTCCCCAGGGAGGTGCTCATGGCACCAAGCCTGACAAGATTCCAGCAGCATTTGGCCAAGGCCCTC
>NW_010312114.1:389-1246 GCF_000700745.2 Antrostomus carolinensis
CAACTCACAGCATTCGATGATTCAATGATTCTCTGCTCTTTTGCAAAACTCAAGAGCTAATTAAGCCCGTGGCCGTGGTTGGTGCTTTGGAAACGCATTTCAGCTTCATACCCAGGTTCCTCTAACTCACCAAAGGTGTGTTTCTCTTCAGGGAGCAGTCACGCCTCTCAAGATGGCAACACGTCTTGCTCCCCGCACCGAGACGCCGGCAGCAGCCCGTCGGGCGCGCCACATCGAGCACGGCTTGGCCTTCCTCCCTACGGAGCAAGTAGTTGAGTTCCTAGCTTGAAATCCTCATGGGAAAAGAGCATTGTGTTTCCATGGGAGCACGGAAAGGGTTGCTGAGGTGGGGAGGGCACTGCCAGACACACAACACACACTAATTTCTGAGCGTGGCGGTGAGTTCAGGCCGACGATCCAACACTTACTTTGTTTATAGCAGGAGAAACGTGACTCGGCTGCCAAGGCCCCTTGGGCTGCACTAGTCTTGAGTTTGAGGCTAAAATTCCTGATCTTTCTTCACTGTGAGGGTGGTCAGACACTGGAACAGGTTGCCCAAGGAAGTTGTGGCTGCTCCTCCCTGGAAGTGTTCTCGGCCAGGCTGGATGAGGCTTTGAGCAACCTGGTCTAGTGGAAGGTGTCCCTGCTGCTGGCAGGGGGGTTGGGACTGGATGAGCTTTAAGGTCCCTTCCAACCCAAACCATTCTGTGATTCTATGATCTCTTTGCAGATACGACCGGAGTCCCGACAGTGTGGTCGCAGCGGGATTCTCGTCGGTGCAGCGGTCTGTGCCGCCGGCGGAGAACCTGCAGAGACAAGCGGTGGTACGTACGCTGCTCGCTCGCGCTGACCTCGGC
>NW_010312115.1:0-5061 GCF_000700745.2 Antrostomus carolinensis
GGCCCGGCCCGGTTCGGTTGTTGGACGTGCGGGTGCCATCTCCGTGTCTCTCCGCACCCACGGGCTCTGCGGCCCGACGCCGTCCCCGCCCGGAGCCGGCCGCGGGGCAGAGCCGCTGCTCTGGCACCTCATCACCACGCCTGTACCTGCAGCAGGCGGCTTCGTTGCTGTAACAAGCAGTTGTTGGGGTGCTTGGCTAAGGAGCTGAATGGCAAAGGCAAAACCAGAGTAGAGCGGAGATCATGAGTAAGTTCGAGTACGAAGAGAAATTACAGTTCCAAGAGTCTTGACAAAGTGAGCGGCCATAACAGCTGAACGTTTCTGGGGAGAGATGAACCCCAGGAAGAAAAAGAGCGATGGTGAAGACCTTGCACGGGTGCACCTGAGCATGGGGTGGTGACCGAGTCCCTGTGACCCTCAGTCCCGAGGACCTGAGTGACTGCCTGAAGGGCAGCGGAGAGGGGGGGGAACTGGAAGGACGTTTGCTTAGGACATGGGGTAGTACTTGACAGAAAGAGGACACAGGGCATTGCTGCTAAGGAAGATGCTTGGGAGCTGCTTCACTGAAGCTGTGGAGGGCTTCTGATGGTCTTCTGGGAGACCACCGTCAAACTGCGCCCATTGGGGCATCACTCACTAGTCTTCAGCACAGGAGGAGAGGAACCTGGGGCAGCAGTTGATTAAACAGATGATAGCAAAAACCTTGGGTGCTGTGGCTAACTGCAGGCAAACAGTAAGCTATAGTTTTACAGTAGCGGATGGTTAAAATCCATGAACTTCACTTTTATGCTGAGTGAAATGCATAAGAGTTAATCTTCTCCCTCAATTTCTGAACTTAATGATACTTCTCAAATTCTAGGCTTTACACAGTAAAAAGAAAAAAATGTGGTTTGAGGCTATCTGAAAAGTCAAGATGTCTCCCTTCTGTTTCTTAGCTGCATGAAGATTATTCTATTCACTGTTGATACTTCTGTAGCCATTGCATCACGCTGGAGAGGAGTCTTGGGCTCTTGGGAGATGGCTGCTACTACCAACCTCAAAGAATGTGTCTGGTATGTATCCCAGTCCCCAACTGCTCCCAAAAGAGTGTACCGCATTAGTTGTCTTGGTGGGCTGCAGATTAAGTTACACCCGTGCTCTCAAAACCAGATTCTGACTTTCAATGTTTGACATACATGTGTGTGATTGGGAGACTAAGAAACTGATTTTGTGAAACACTGGATGAATTGTTTCCAGCTTGAAATGCAGTGAAGTTAATAACCTACTAACCAGTAATTCTTCTGGCAGTGAATTCAGAGTTCCTGGTCTGGGTCACCATAGGGCTGGGTCTCTTGTAATAATGAGTCTCTCCCTATTGTTCAGCAGTTTCATTGTTCCAACACAAGGCAACTGCTAATTGCTTAAGGCTGCTATACTTCTGACAGCAAAAAAGAGATGAAGAGAGAAGTCCTTTGCAATGACAGTTTATGACTGGGAAGAAGGGGGAGTGGAAAAACATCTCGAGTCTATCTCTGAACTTAAGTCCTGACAAAAGCTATTGATATAGTGCCCTATGGAAATTTGGGCTCTGGAAGTGCCAGATTTTGTCTTCCCCTCATATCCTCCAGATGCATGGTATTCCTAAACTGCTCTTATTCTGGACCTTCCTCACCAACCCACTCATTTCCCACACCCTGCTTTGAATTCCCAGTTCAATTCTCCTGGGTCAGCGCTGGCATACCCGTTATCTGCAATTGTTCTCAGGTCACTCTGGAAGCAGAAAAATGGGTCTTGGTGTGGCTATCAGGAATTTTGTTTTTTTCTAAATATCCCAGAGGTGGCCAGTGCCCGTTATCTTTGGTCTTTTTGCTCTGTTAGCTCTTCCTCTGGCTTCTTCATTCTTACTCTGTCAACTATGAGAGTAGGAGCTGGAAGTGGAAGTGAGGGAATGATACTCAGCCTCTTTCTGCACTCTTGGGTCTCAACCCTGGCCTTTTTTGACCTGGTATTTTATAAACTAGGAGTGGGGGAGAATGGCAGCAGGAAGTGACACGTAACTGTGAAGGGATGGTGGTGGTTGCTGCCATCCTGCTTGTATTGCTGTGTTGGGGATATGCACATGGAGGGGATGGTGGGAAGAGAAATGTGGGAACTGTGGGACTAGGTACTGAGAGTCATTCGCTTCCTCCTCTGCCTTCTCCAGCCACACACACACAACGGTGATGATGGCTGAGGAGATTAGGGTCATGAGGGAGTCTTTGCAACCATTCTCACACGTTCTGGGTGGTGAAAGTTTAGCTTATATTATTGTGGTTTTAGTGTGCCTAGTTGTAACTTGCTGGCTCTGTGGCTACCATGAAATAATAAATAAAGCATTGGGAAAGCAATCCTGTACTGGCAAAGAGAATAGCAGGATAGTACTAGATAGTCTTTTTAGTTTTTATTGTCTTGAAGCCTGATGGTCAACCAAGATGATGCTGGCAGCCAGCATAGAAAATGTCTAAAGTCAGTTTGAAACTTAGCGTTAAGCCCAAAAGTCATGTCCTAACTCCTAGTGGGAAGCAGAAAGATGTTGCAAGAGTACTGTGCAAGTGCCCAGAAGAACTTGAATATCAAGTTCTGTAATTTACCTGCTATGCAGAGGAGTAATTGTTCACAGGGTAAGTGAAGCAGAGGATAAATTTAGTGTTACCTCAAACCATGTGCCACTGCATTTTGGAAATGTGCTTAATCCTAGTTCTGTATTGAATTAGCTCTGTGTTAACTTCACCAGCAGAAACCTGTCTTAGATCTCCCTGAGAAACGTCTGGAGAGCACAACCTTCAACACAAGCTTTGTGTAGGAGAAAGGGTACCTACTGCTCAGAGCACGGATGCATTCTAGCTGTCCCAAGGTGTATCACAGCACTCTGCACAGCTGTACTGATAAAGTGGAAACACTGTGGTGTTTTTCTGGCATACAGTGGTGACCAAATTTGACCTCAGCTGTTTGGAGTTAATGACTATTGTAGAAGTGTAAGAGTGTCTGGAGTCCTCTTTTTAAAGCATGTTCAGACAAAGGTGGACCTTTGGGGAAAAAAGCTAACTTATCACTGAGATGGATGTAGGCACAGCAGTCTGTCTCCTGCTTATGCTTCTTTTCCATGCTTTTCACCCAGGTGGGCTTGTCAGCACTGGGCTAAGCACCTGAATTTCCAATGCACAGCAGAACTAAGTGTCCTAAAATGGAACTAACAACAGATAGGCCCAGTTCTGTGATGACTAAAGAAAACTTGTATTAGAAATGTGTAAGAGCTTCCTCAGTCAGGCTGCTGTGACCTCTTAACAGAGCAGACACTGTAAATGGGAATAATTCAGTCAATTTTTTGAAAATGGAGCCGTGTGTATTGTAGATTTCATTTACCTGCAAAGAATAGGCAAATAAATAGACAGTTACACAGCCATGATCTTATGGGTAGGTGGCCACCTCCCACTTCAGTTTCAAAGGAGATTTTATGCAGAGCCTGTGAAAGTTTGTGTCCATATCAGAGATAAGCTCTTTCCTGCACTGGACAGTAACTCTAAGCGTTCCCCAAAATTTCAGGTTTAGAGTGTGGTCCACACCTATTTTCCAGCACCAGCCTTAACGAATTGACTTTGGATAAAGTACCACAAACTAAATTTCTGATCTTAAATCTGAATGCACGTTAAATCCATTCAGGTAGCAGATCATATTTAAAGATTAACAACAGATTTATCCTCCTCATTCTTCCACAGTTAATTGCCAACAAATCTTTCTGTTGAAAAGTAGAAAAGAACTATTGAACTTTGTCAGGCTGGCAACATTGCAGAACTGAGATCAAAACTGGAATGAAGTTGTGCTCTGTGGAGTTGCTATTTTTGCTGGCCTTGGGAAGAATAGAATGACAGCAAATAATTGCATATATTGGTGAAAGCAAAAGCATCTCTTGATGGTACCTTCATTGTAGTGCACATGGCTCGGTTTCTGGTAGCTTCGTACAGTCATATAACACTGTAGGGCATTAAAGTATTCTAGTATCCCATGCAGCCTTAACATCCTCAGGCTATCAGAACTGAACATTTATTTCAAGTTTTAAGCAAGCTGTAAATCTTCACAGCCATTTCCATGAGCTTTAAGAGCAGGTTGAACTGTCTATGAGGACATATTCTTTGTTTTTATCCTTAATGACTGGGTTTCTTCATGAAGGTCTGCAGGATGTTCAGTGCTCTCAGTAACTCCCATTGTGCTGACTGTAGCAAGCACTGATTACTAATATATTCATTGACTCTGTGACACCCTCTACAGATGTTGATGGGGTCTTTTCTGTTTTCTTGTGTTTTTTCTTCAGTTCAGCTCCTTTGCTGTTTAGGTGGTTCTGCATTTTAATGGTAACAGTGTAGTCTGCAGCATGTGATTGTAAAACTTAATAGCATACTTGAGTTTAGAAACAGGAGACTTCAGATGTTACCAGAGTAGAGAGATTTGAAAAGTTATGGTAATTTCATCATTTTAATGCATGGTTTTCACCATGGAGTTTGCTGCCTTGAAGATATACTTGTAAAATTGCATGTAAAAGAAGCAGCTAAGTTTCAGCCAGAGAAACACAAAGTAGTTCTTTGCCAACTAATTGTTCTTGCCGATTGTCCTGGTTTTCACTTGGGACAGAGCTAGGTTTCTTTTTAGTAGTCAGAATAGCGCTGTATTTTGGTTTCAGCATGGGATTTGTTATGAGAAAAATGTTGGCAACATACCAGTATTTCAGTTGTCACTGGAAGTTGTGAAGGACTTAATGGTTTGCTAGTCTACAGGTGCAAAGTCTAGAAGGGGGCAAGGAATATTAAAATTAGTAAACTAGGTTGGCATTTTGATATGCCAATGGGATATTCCATATCATATAGCATCATGTTCAATATATTAATGAGGGTCTCTCTCTCATGGGGGTGCTCTCTCTCTCTCTGGATCTCGCTCAGGCTCTAACTTTTCCACGACTGCAGTTTTGGTTTTCAGGATTGTTGCTCCTCTGAGATCATTATACCAGAATAAGCTGGGCGTGGTCAGTGGGTGGTGAGCAATTGAACTGTG
>NW_010312116.1:0-5626 GCF_000700745.2 Antrostomus carolinensis
CCAGCGCTGTTCTGGCTGCTGAACAGAACCAACTCTGTCCCAGCTCAAACCAGGACAGGCAGGTAAATGACACCTCCCATCTCATCCCCCTGCACATCTCCTACCCGTGGCATTTGCTCAGCTGGTTGCTGGCCTGGGAGCCACGGTGGCAGGCACAGCCCCAACAGCCCCGGGAAGGGGTGATGCACAGTATCAGATGTGGGCAAACCAAGGTGGGATGTGGGATAGAAACACCTCTGGCCTGACCCATGCAGCTATTGCTGTGCCTGGGTTCCATCCCAGGGCTGCTCCCAGTAAAAGCCATGGCACACGTGCTGGGGAGCCGCTCCATCACATGCCACAGTCCCAAAATAACCAGGGACAAAACTGGCGGCATCAAGCCAAGTTGCACAGAGAAGGGCTCTTGAGATTACTCACCACGTCAGATCCCCATGGACTCTCCAGAGCCAGCCAGGACCTGGCCAGCATCCCTGCCACAGGCACCATCCCTCCTAACACCCAAATATCCCCTTTAACGGGCAGCCACGCAGCAGCATCTGCACCGGGAGCAGAGCAGAGAGCCAGAGTGCCCCGGGTGAGACCAACCCTTCCCAAAAAGCCAGAGCATTTCACCACACACAAGTGCTAAAGGCTCGGGACTGTGCCTGTGGCCACAGCCAGCCGAGAGCTGGAGCCCAGGCTGGATCCCACCATACCATGGATCCCTGGAGGACACAGCCCTGGAGAGGGAGGACTTGGCTCTGGTTTACACCCCATGTTGCCCCAGAATCCCCCTTCCACAGCAGCACCCAGGTGTTTCCAGTGTACAGCACGAGAGATGGATCCTCATCAGCACGGAAAGGGGCAGGAAGGGTTATTTGCTTCCACCCCGACGTCACCCTTGGTGATTTAACCCCTGGTAAAGCACCAGGTATTTCCCCCTCACGAGCCAGTACTCCCACAATTTGCCCAGAAGAAGTTGAGAAGGCACCAGCAAAGCAAAACTGGGAAGCAGGGACCTCTTTAAAAGCTCTCAGCCTCCAGCCATCCCGCAGTGAGGCCTCAGGGTGGAGGAAGGTCCAGATGATGGATCAGGATACTGCTGATCCTGCAGCCTGGAGACCCTTCCCAGCAGTGTGATGGAAACAGCTTCCCTTTAAGGATGCTCTGTTCTTCGTCCCCAGCCCTGGGAGGGTATTTCTCCAGCACCCTCATTCTTCCAACATGAAACCTTCACCTCATCAGCACCTATTTATTTTCACACCAGCAGGCTCTTCTCATCAGGGCAAGGAGGTGAAGACCTCGAATGGATCCCTCTGTTCTCCAGGAGCTGCAAACACACCCTGTGGACATATGATCTTCTCCCCAGTTTGGTTTTCTCACTGATCCATCACAGGAAGGTGTGGGCTCTGCTCTCCAGTGGGGCCAATCCCACTGGGGAACTCAGTGACACCAAATGCATCTTCACCCCATGTGTGAATTGGAAGACGAGGATCAATCCCGGCAGAGCCATTGTGCAACACAGTCTGGAGCATCCAGACTGGAACATCCCCAAGATCCAACCAAGCACAGTAGTGAGTTTCCCACTAAAGATTTTTTTTATTAATCCAGTTTCTCACCATACTCTTTGAAACAACCCCCAGGACAGCTTCTCCTCCAAGGCACCACTTTGTTATCTCCCTCCTTGCCCTGGACATCGGTGTCATCTCGCCCTTCCCACCTCATTTCCATCATTCCCACAAAAATCCTCTGCCCAGTTTCCCAGTTCCCACCCAGACCTGCCCTCACTGCCCTGTCCCCGTTCCGCCCAGCCTGACGTATGAAACACGACAGGTACAAACCCTTTCCGTGTAGCAGCAAACTCTGCTCCCAAAGGCAAACCCCAGGGGAAAACGCTCTGGCCAAGGCTGGAGCCTTTGTAATCCCATCGGCTCCAGCCCCTCTGGCACAGTACACTCAGGCAGTGCCACCCGAGTCGCATCGGGGTGGATCTGTCACACCTCGACGTCACCCAATTTATTTGTTTTGCTAAAATAAAATATAAAATAAATTCTCCTGCTCAGCCCCTGGTTGAACTCCTGCCCTTCCGCAGCCTGGATAACGCCATGGGGCAGGGGGCGTGTGTTTGAGGGATGCTGCTCCTCGGGGACATGCAGGGGATGTCTCCCCATCTCCTTCCAGCATCTGCCCTCCCGCCTGCCTGCGAGCGCGCCAGGGAGACAGCAGCCACGGAGGGATTCAATTAGCAAAGACATCATTAGGGGTAACTGGACTGTTTACCAGTTGGGTGCTGTGAAGGAAGATGAGCCTGTGTCTGACCAGGAGGAGAGGGGCCACCAGCATCCCTCTGGGCTTGTGAGCACTCTTTAAATCCCTTTAACAGCCAGGAAAACTACCTGGATATCTGTCAGGGATGCACCACACTTTCCCTTCTGTATTTCAGTGCTCACCTCACCAGCCTTGGTGCTGGCTGAGATCCCCCCCAGCTGCCCACCACATCCAGATATGGGTTAGAAAGGCCACGACCATCAGCACCTTTAACAAACCAGGAGCCAAAAACCAGGGCTAGTTACATCTCTGCCCTCTTCCAGCCAGGCAGGTGCCCTTCAGCATCAGGGAGCAGATAACCCTCAGAACACTGCTCCTCCAAAAAAGCTCAACCCTAGGACAGGTTATCATTCAACTTTGCTCCCACAGCACCTGCAAACCCAAACAGATCTTGGAAAATGTCCTTTTTTTCCATGGGAAAGGGAGATGGCAGGCGCCATGGCCCAGCCCCGAGGAGGAGGACGCGGGGAAGCGCAGCCTCTTCCTCCGCATGATGCAAGACCTGCTGCTCCGACTGTCAGCATCCCCCCCGGCATGTTCACTTGGAGTAGAAACAGAGATTTATTTTAATGACTCATTAAAGCCTAATTGCATTCAGGCAGCAATACAGAGAGAGGAGCCTCCCACGTGCGGCAGTACTACAGTCTGGAGGGCTCTCAGAGCCTCCCCGAAAGCACAAGGCAGACAGACTGGCTCTTTTCAGTGGGGCCAGACAGCAGGGCCAGGTACCAGCTCTGGAGCAGCATGGCATCGTGGTCAGGATCCAAAGAAATCAACCCAGGAAAGTCTCTGCTCTTCTCTTCGTTTGCCTCCATCTGCCCAACGCGATGGCTGCCACCGACTGCTCATCCCTGAGCTCCAGGGAGGAGATGTGACCTGCCCTGGAGCTTGGATGCCCATCTCCAGAGCCTGAGGCCGGCAGCTGTTTCAGGGGGTGGTCCTCTCCAAGCCTTAACGACATGTTTTTAACTCTCCTGTGCTTTTAAGGACCTCATAGCAGGAGCAGGGAGTCAGCAGGGTGGGATTTGTGCGGGAACCACCACAGGTCACTCTGGCAGAGAGCCGGACATGGCACACTGAAGGGACGAGCTGCTCCTGCCATCACAGGGACATCCTGGGCAGGGGGAACAAGGTGGTCATGCTAAAAAAAAAGCCAGCTTGGAGGGAAAACAGCCAAACCCCCACCACCTGCAGCGCAGGCACCCTCTTGCCACTGACCCCACCCATGAGGAGCTCTAGGGGCTGCCTCCTCTGCTTTTTTGGGTGTCCCAGCTCCCTCTGCCCATGTCCCTCAACCTTCCTGACAGGATGCAGACCTGGTGACAGCCATGTCATCCATGGGGACAGGAGCGTACAGCCACCCTGACCCCTAGGGATCCCCATCCTCATGCTGCACGATGGGAAGCCTGTCCTGCCCTTCTCACTCACATGGCCAGAGTGGATCCGTTGTTACCCACATGCAGCTCTTCCCCCTTGGAAAGGGGCACGCAGGCATGGGAAAGCCACAGGCCACCTTTCCTGCTCCACAATTCAGATGCCAGTGGTACCCACAATGATCCTGACCCCATGCCATGGAAGGACAGCCTGCCTGGGGACAGCCACCCCATGGGATGGGCATGGATCCCCAGTCACAGCTCTGCTTTCCACACTCACAGCAATTCATCCCTTCAGGATGTCCTATCCAGCAGGATCCTGGGGAAAGCCAGAGCCAACACAGGGGTACAGCACTGGACCCCAACCCCACTTTTGGGGGTAAATCCAAGTGGAATCACTCCAGGATCAGATCCAGGAGTGACTTTTCCATAAAGCCATCAGAAAATCTCACCCAGGATTGCTTTACGGGACCACTCATGCTCCTTTTACCCACTACATCTCAGCCAGAGCGAGAAGAGACAATGCAACCACGGCTCTGCACAGCTAAACTCTTTGCTGGATTTCAGACCAGCTATATTTTTTCTAGTTGATCTATCACACATCGGGGTTATAAACTCATCCATCACTTGAGATGCTCCACCTCGCCCAGCCTGCCTTGCCCGAACAGGCAGGAGCGGGGCTGGCCAGGATGGTCATGCAGGCACCATCACACGCGCCCAGCCAGAAGGAAAACCCACTGTGAAGTCTCTGAATGTCTCCTGCAAATGAAGTGTGAAACGCACTTTCAAGAAAACAAGGGTAACGGAGCCTCAATAAATATTTCATCCTGCTGGGAAAGCAGCGACGGGGAAGGTCGGGCGGGCAGAGATACCAGGAGGGATGGGGTCGGCGGGGGCTCCCGTGGCAGATGCAGCGGGGATGGATGGGGGAGAAAGAGGAGAGAAGAGGGCAGGGAACAACAGGAACACCACAGCCTGACCTTATTGCTGTTTGCTGCTCACCGAGCTCCTCTAAAAGCCCCATCCTAACGCTTCCCAGCAGGCAGGCAGCTGCCTGGGTCTCCCGTTGGTCCACACACCCAAAACGCTCCCACGCAAAATGGCTAGAGGATGCTCGATGCTTCTCCAGAGAGGAAGGTTTGCCGAGTGGAAAATCCTTCACACCTGATTCCCACCCTGTTCAGGGTCTTTTAGGCTGGAGCAGAGCAGGGCTGGGCTGCCTCGCCTAAGCAGGGCTCTGGAACCAGCTGTAATCCAGCACTTTGGAAAGAGATGGGAGAGGATCTCACATCCCAGCAGAGATGGTGCTGGAATGGGATGAGACTCACTGACCCAATGTTCACCACAGTTTTGAGAACAGCAGCCTACTACCACTCTCCCCTCTTGGCTTTTCAACAGGTGAAAAAGCCCTTCTGATGAGAAGCCTTTCCTCCTCCCTCCCTGGCAAAACCCAGGTGAAAGCCCATCAAATCCCATGAAGATGACACCAAACACCAACCAGCTGCCCCAGTACACCCAGTACCCCACATACAGCACCATGGGGAAACTCTGCAGCTCAGACAAACTAAAGACAAGGCTGGGAGAGGGGAGAGAAATAAAGCCCTGGTAACACAAGCCTCTGTCGGGGTGGAATATTCCACCACATCTTAGAAAATCTCTCTGCTGGAGAGATAAATCAATAGCAAGCAAAAAAATCCAGCTGAAAACACTAAATGTTTCCACATGCCCTTTTGGAGGGAATAAAATCCTCCAGGATAACCTTAGAAGAAAACAAAAGCCAGGCGAATAACTGGAGGGCAGGTCTCCTTTAATTACCGCAGCCCGGTGAGAGATAAAACAGAGATCCCTCGGAATAAACAAAAGGATTTGATTTCCTCCACTTCAGCAGAGGCAGCCACCATTTCCGCGGAGAGGTTTGGTAGCCGGGTTGGGGATTTGTTGGACCA
>NW_010312116.1:5641-5982 GCF_000700745.2 Antrostomus carolinensis
ACGTCCTTGCTGAATGGCAAAGGCTTTGAAGAGGCTGAGCCCTGGGCTTGGGACTTTCCAAACTTCCCCTGACTACGAAGAAGTGTTTAGAGACGGGCAAACTCAACCCTGCCCACCCGAGCAGCCAGAAGAGCTAACGGGGACTTAAAATAAACCCAGCTCAACGCAAAAGTTGGACTACATCATCCCGAGAAAATAAATCAGGAGCTTGCGGGGAGTCAGAACGGCAGAGCTTCGCTTGGACGAGGCTGCGGTGCAGGGGCTCCTGTGGGGAAAGGGGTGCGGGGAACGGGATGGGGAATGCGGGGAACGGGATGGGGAATGCGGGGAGCATCCCACCC
>NW_010312117.1:0-236 GCF_000700745.2 Antrostomus carolinensis
AGCCCCCGTGCAGAGCTGCCCCACGTACGTCTCACCCGCAGCATGACCTCCCCGGTCACCTTGCTGGAGCCATAAGCCACTTCACAGAGCAGCTTTTTGGAGTGGTCCTTCCAGGAGAAGGAGGTGGTGAGGGTCAGGTGGTGGCCAACCCCACTAGTGTCCAACTGGACCCAGTTGGCCACTGTTGAGACCTGGGGGTTGTAGCCCTCCCAGCGCAGGACAACATCGCAGACATA
>NW_010312117.1:287-515 GCF_000700745.2 Antrostomus carolinensis
CGGGTGCTCCGGGGTGTCTGGGGATGGAGAGCAGAGGTTGGGGTGTCCACATGAGCAAGGGCGGGGGTCTGGAGAGGTGAGGGTCTCACCTTCATACCCACCTGAAACACTCAACATCACATCCCGCGCCGCCGACCACCGGTCACCGTTGATGATCTCAAAGCGGAACCTGTAGGGACCACTGTCCTCTGGTGTCACCCCCCGCAGCTGCAGGGTACAGTTCCGAGC
>NW_010312117.1:574-875 GCF_000700745.2 Antrostomus carolinensis
CCCCCAGGAGATGAGCACGACCCCTGAAGTGGACATCCACCTCCTGGGCTGCCGAGTGGTACACCAGCGTCCTCTGCTCATCGTAACCCTTGTACCAGATGCCCACGATGCCCTCAGTGGCTGTCACGGTGCTGGGGTAGCTCAGGGTGCAGGGGATCACCACGCAGGACCCCCTGACACCCCGCAGAGACACGGGGTAGGTGACACCCCACGAGCCGAGGGCTGTGCCAGAGGGAAAAGGGGGTCAGGGGGGAGCTGGTGGGGGGTTTGCAGAATAGAATCCCAGACTGGTTTGGGTTGG
>NW_010312117.1:907-2882 GCF_000700745.2 Antrostomus carolinensis
GGTCTTTAAAGCTCATCAGGTTCCACCCCCCCTGCCATCAGCAGGGACACCTTCCACTAGACCAGGTTGCTCAAATCCTCATCCAACCTGGCCGAGAACACTTCCAGGGAGGAGCAGCCACAGCTTCTCTGGCCAACCTGGGACACTGGCTCACCAGTGTCATAGAATCCTAAATCATTTGGTTGGAAAAGACCTTTGAGGTCATCTCCTGAGCTGCCTGGAGAGGCAGGGGGTGGTGGGAGAGGAGAATGGGGAGAGAGTGAGACAAAACAGCCCAGGGGGACATTTTGAGGTGGAGAAGGAGATGATGGGGAAAAGTTGGATCCATGGGTGATCCAGGACAAGAGGAAACGGGCTCCAGTTGTGCCCAGGGCAGCTGAGATGGGATGTGAGGAAGAATTTCTTTGCTGAAAGGGTTCTGAGGCATTGGAAGGGGTTGCCCAGGGCAGTGGTGGAGTCCCCATCCCTGGAGGATTATACACAGACACAGGGCTGAGGGACATGGGTCAGTCATAGGGGACTGGTCAGTGGTGGGTTCATGGTGGGACTCCAGGAGCTCAAAGGGCTTTTCCAGCCCAGCCCATTCTGAGATGTTTTTGGGTAGCACAAGGCACCAGCTGGATTTCTAAAATCAAAAGCCTGAAAATCTAGTAAAAAAGGAAATTTGCCCTCCAACAGCTCATTTCCTCACCTCCCCCTCCCTGTCTCCTTGTCCTTTCTCTCCTGCCTTCGTTGTCCCCTTGCCACCCCATCCCAGAGCCCATCCTGTCTGTCCCCCCAGGCACCGTGTGTGGCTCCTGGCAGAATCAGGACATCAACATTCCCACCCCTCTTGGGAGCAGAGCGTGCCCGTGGTGTGGGAGGCAGCAGGTCCCTTGGTGACACTGTACCTGGTGGGACAAGGCTGGCCAGGAGGACGAGCCACTGGAGCAGGCACATGGCAGCACCACGGGCACCACTGGGAACCCTCTCAGCACCAGGGTGGAAGGAGGTTGGTCTCCGAGGTGGGACCCCAACAACAAGACGAGGTGGCCCAAGGCCTGGAAAGACATTGCATGTCAAGGTGTTATTGATCCATGATGGATCTCTGGAGAGATAAATTCCAAGAAGAATTTATCCATCATGGATCAATAACACGTTGAGGAATAACACGTGAGGAATATTGACCTGACTCAGCTCCGTGGGCATTGGGCTCTGCCAAGGGGCTGTTCCATCTCCTGTCCCCCATGGGCAGGTTTATCCATTTTTAGTAGGTTTAATGGTTTTTGGCAGCTCTAGACCTAAGCAAACTGATGAATTTTTTAAAAATTTTTTTAAAAAATTATGCCAAAAAGATTTTTAAAATTATTTTTAAAAAATTAAACCAGATTTATTTGTTTCCTGCTTTTATTTTATTTTTTTTTTTTTAAACCATGGAAATTAATTAATTTATTTCAATTTAGATCTTTATCAAACAACCCAGCAACCTTTCCAGACTGAACAAGGCAGCTCTTTACCCCCTGAGCCAACTTTCACCAGCGTTTTGCTACTTCACCCAATTTATGAGGTTTTTTCCCCAAAAAATACCCTTTACATTTCCCTGCTGCTGATTTGGTTCAAGGGCCGAAGAGGAAGGAAACGCTGAGTCAGCGCTGGGGTCCGTTCCCCAGCGCCCCCCCCCGCTCATCCCCACGCCAAGTTTCGTTTCTTCCACCACATTTCTCCCAGTTTCGGTTTCTTGGGGGGGGTGGTTTGACCTTAAGGCGACCCTGGGTGCAGGATTGGGGACCCCAGGTCTCCTCTGTCCCCCTCCCCACCCCAGGACAGCCCATGGCAGGGTCCTGCTGCTTGTTAACTCAACCAAATTCCAACATTTATAAAGATTTCTCAGGGAAAACACGTGTGTGTGCAGCCTAGAGCTAAGCAAAGTGATTAAATAATCCTTTTTAATTATTTTTTTAATAATTCTGTCATAAACCAGAAAAAATTTTGTCTG
>NW_010312118.1:0-12932 GCF_000700745.2 Antrostomus carolinensis
TTCGGGGGCGGGGGGGTGGCGGGAAGGGAATACGAGTACTTACTAAAAGATTTTGGGTCCTTTCATGCTTTCAAAATGAAGTAATAAGTGCATCAGCTGGTATGTGATAAAGAATTAGGATGTGTGTGTAAGAGCAGATTTGGAAGATGTGTTATTGGGCATTGACAGCAGAGCTGAGGAGTCCAGCCTTCCCCTAGAAATGGAGAGAGGCCACTTACCTCGCTGTAACTCGGCGTGTGCAGAGTTAAATCAAGGCACATTACTGTTGTAACAGCCCTCTCGACCCAGTGCAGTGATGGTGTTTAGATAGCAACACAAGCTTCAGGATGAAGAAATAATATCTTTGATTTCAGAGAGAGAGCTTTGCTTTTAAAAATTAGGCACCACTTATCAAAACATCTAGGTACCTTTCAAAAAGCCCAGTAAGCCAAGACCAGCAAGACAAGACCAAGTAAGATCTATTGCTCACTTCTTCCTAGGAGGTTGCACAAATTGTGTCCACAATGGGCTGCTAGAAAGTTCTGTAGAGAAGATGTGAGGTACCCCTGGACCCTAGTAGACTTTCTGCCAGTGGGAACAGGATCTGGATAGAGGTCCTTCTAGCTTTTTTTTTTTTTTTTTTTTTTAAATACACAACTCAAAGCCAGGAAAATGTCAAAATCTGAGCTAGAGCAGTGCAGCTCACTGCAGATTATTTTATCAGTAAAATAGAAAGGTATTTTCAGCCCACAAATACACTGATGAGGTACACTGGCTAAGAAATTGCTTTACTTTGGGGTTGTTATTTTTCAGTCATGATCTTCAGTTGGATACTTCCCATTCTAGCTTGTGCATATCACAGCACACTCTTAGATTTTGCCAAACCACAGTTATTTGCAATATTCCAATACTTTAGCATTTTCTTACCAAGGGGAAAGTACCCACATCTCTTTCAGTTCTGTGTATCTGCTGACCTTTCACTTCACAAGATGCTGGAGGACTGAAGCTTTTGGTGACTTGGCGGTAAGTGCAGGCATACACCCCACAGTCAGATCTGTGGGAACATTTAAGCAAAGCAAATCTGTCTGTGTAGTGTTTCAGTTGAGAAAAGCAATGTATTTCTTCCTTTGAAAGTGTGGAGAAAAGCCTTAACTGTTGTTTCAAATACACCCTTTCTTCTGTTCTTGCAGCCTTGACAGTTTTCCCCTGCCACAGTCCTGCTCTGTAATCTGTGCAAACTCTTTGTGGAACATGGCCTTAGGTGGTAAATTTTTTTTTTAATGGTGAAGGCAGTAATTTTACTACAATTAGTCGTAATCAAATTTCTCAATATTACTGGAAAAATAATTACTGAAGCAGCAGTAATATTGGTGCGGTGTTCAGTGCTCTGTTGTCTCCACAATTTCTACTGGCTTTATTTTAATAAACTTTTGAAGATAAGTGCAGTCGAATAAGTTCAAGTAACTGAGGCTGTGGGCTCAGGGGAATATTGATATTAGAACCCGAATATTTGGGGATTTATCCTCTCTTAAGGAGAACCAGATACTTTTTTTTCAGGGACAAGTTATTGTTTTTAACTCATATGGTTTTCATTGAACACATTAAAATTACTTGTATGCATTTTCTGAATATGAGAACCAATAACTGAGGAGGAAGAGTAAGAGGAGCTTATCCTATTTTTATAACTATTTAATATTCTGTAGTGTTTTATCACTATTTTAAGTCAATATTCCAGCATAACAGAATGCCATAGTTCTGCTCCCAACTACTAACATAAAATTGTTTATTATCCAAACAGTGCTTCTCTGATGATTGAAGTAACAAAATCACTGTCTACAGAAATGATTTGTGCTTGGATACAACTGCAAAGCAGAAATAGAAGCAATGAATATCAGGCTGACTAAACTCCATGAATGTTTCAACATGTAGGAACTGGAGTGTCATTGTGGCAACACTAATGGCTCTTTTTTTCTCTTCTGTTTTATGCCCACTGCCTCCCACTCCGGTGCTTCGTCCTTGCAGAACTTTGTGACCATGATGGAGATAGTGGAATTGGAACAGGCAGGTTATGTGAGTGATATCAGCCAGCCTTCACTCAATGATCGTTTTTTAAAACCTTTTGTTTTAATATTTGGATAAATAAAATGTGCAGGTTTTGAAGCAAAAGGCTGCTTGCCTGATCTCTTATATGCTCCTAACACAGAGTCCAAAGGCTGTAACATCACTCTTTGCAGAAAACTAGAATTTCAACGCTGCTTACAGTTATTCACTGAGCCATAAAGATATATTAAGTAAAAAATAAAGCTACTGAAAAATAGATATCAATTATGCCTTTTATATCACTGCTATTTGGGATATTTAACATTTAAATACATGTATATCATGCATAAACTACATAACTTTATATGTGGATGAAGTATACATAAAATACATAAAATATGAATCCACAGTGTGCATTTTTTTCAATTACATACTAATAGTGAACTGTAAATTATTTCTAAAATACGATGTACTGTAATATTGTGAGCTAGAATTTTCTGGGGTTTTTTTCTGTAATTTTGAGCTGTGTGTTTACATACTGGTGTGGGAATAGTAGGCCTTGATTTGAGCCAGATTCAACAGAGGATGATCATACAAGCCCTTAATCAAGTTAGTACCTTACTCTGAAGTATTTCCAAAGTTTCTGTTGACTTTAATGTAATAACTTACATAAGTACAGAAATACACCCACAGAATGAGTTTGCAACATCGAGGCAAACCAATGACAAATTGGACCTTTTCATCAGAAATAGGCGATAAGGTATCTGACCTTTGATTTCAGATTTGCAGCAGCAGAAATAATGTCCTTACTCTACCTGGTTTAGAGGAGCTGTTGGCTATAATCACGTACCTCGGTAGAACAGCCAGACACTGTAATTCGTTTAGGATCTGGAGATCTAAGCCAAGCAAGAAGCTTCAGTTTTAACGTCACAGATGTGGAAGCTTGTTGGAGAAGTGTCACTGTGGTGAGACTGGCCTGATCCTACTGAGCAGTTGGTTCCAACTGTTTTTGGTCCTAATGAGGCCATATGGTACCCAGTCGAGGCAGAGAGGTGTTAGAGCAAGAGGGGAAATGGGAAGGTCCTGCTCTGTTGTTTGGCTCCTGAGTGTAGGCACCATAGAGATGGTGTAAATGGGGAGGTATTCCTGCACCAGTAGTCCTCTTCCCCTTATTCTGTCTTCTGTAAATTTAAATCCTGCATGCCTTGTAGGTTATGAGAATTTACCCATAAGGGATTTGAGTAGTCTGGCTGACAGTACAATCAGTAGCAGACTGATCACAAACAGTTCTGACTTCTGAGAACAGTGGGATTCTAAACAGAATATGGCTTTAGCAAGAAGTATAAACAAGTTGTTTTCCCTTTACAGAGAGAGAGGGAAAAGGCCAAGGATAGAGAAGGTCAGTGTCAGCTGCTCCAACCACAGTGAACTGCTGACTAATGATCTCGGACAAAGAATTGCACTTTTAATATTTAGGCTCTAATACTTAAAAACTTTCATATCTGGATTTTTAAGACGTATTTCTCTTGTTAAATTTATTTCTTATTTAATATAAAATACTCAGCTGAACCCAGCAATTCCAGAAAAATACAGTTATGGGAAGCATGTGTCTATTTTATGCCTTCAGAAGTCTCAAATACATTATGTTTTTCAGTTTTTGCTTTAAATCTGTAAAGGTTTCTGTTCTCAGATCATCTGAAGAAAATGATAATATTTCTTTATTAATCCTTTGCTCAAGTGCATTGTAAACTCTTAAACAAGCTACATGCCAAGTGCTCTACTCCACAAAAGTGCAGGCAGGAATAAATCCACAAAAATAATCTATCCTACTTATGTACCCCAAACATGAGATCTGCTGCCACCCTTTTGTCATGCCTCAAGAATTTATTTGAGGGATTGCAGCTGGTAGGTATGACAACAAAAAGATAATTTACAGCAATCTATTAATTAACTCATATCTCTGAGATTTCTAAATATTAAGAATAACCGAAGTGCTTCAGGGCAGTGTTCCACTGAGCACAGTATTCTGTCTCTAACAACAGCTCTAAGCAGATACCCAAGGAAGAATAAGATTTGGAATTACATACGATGCTACCTCCCCTGCTGTGGCTTTATACTCTCCCAACCTCTGGCCATTTTCAGCTGTAAGAATGTCATGAGACTGAGGTTTTCTATGAAGTATTCCACTCTTATAAGCGCTTGTCCAGTCTCTCTTGAACTTATGTAAACTCTTACATAAATAATAACATCCTTTGGCAAGCAGTTCCTCAGATCTACCATCCTGTACGTGGAGAATGACTCCTTTTTGCTTGTTTTGACCCTGGCTCCCAGAAGCTCCACTTCATGGCCACCTGTGCCTGTTCTGGAAGAGGCATTCAGCAATGGGGCTCACTCTCTCCCTTTCCTCCTTGCAACTTTTCCATACCACTCATGAGTTTGTCAGCCTTTATTCCGTATCTCCCCCAGCCCCTGAGTGCATGGATGCAAGAACTAGATATTCTCTTCACTCTCTCTTGTATTTTAGCCAATGGCAGGACTTTCCCTTTTGTTTCATAGTGGCTTCTTAGTTTCCTTAAAACCTTCAGGAAGAGATGTTGTCAACAGCCTTAATTAAATCCATCAAGACTACAGCAATTACTCTTTTATACATGTTCATGGAGGAGCATTTCCATCTACAGGAGCCATGCTGGCTTTTCACCTACTGGCCTATGTTAGAGTTCTTGTTATTTTTGGTGACACTGGAGTAGGCTGCCTGGGTTGCCACAGAATCTTTTTCTTTTTTCTTTTTCTTTTTCTTTTTAAGTAGGCTACCTGGGTTGCCACAGAATCTTTTTTTCTTTTTCTTTTTTTTTTTTTAATTGTGTCACATTTGCTATCCTCTAGTCTCCAAAACCAAGGAAGTTTAAATGGCTCATTACACACTTCTGCATTAGAGAATTCTTCAGTGAATACCATTTAGTCTTGATGCAATGCTGTAGACATTCGGTCTTGGTGAGATCAATTTGTCCTTGTCTTTTGTTATTTCCACTTTGGACAGATCCGCTGCTGAGTTCCCCAGAAAGGATTCCTGCATAAAGTTCTCCCCAGTTTCTTCAACAATGAATACTGATACAAAAACCGTAACTTATCTGTAACATCCATGTCTCCTCTGAGCACTAATGTTGTACCTGGGTCATCAACTGGCCCTACAGGCTTTCTAGCAAGCTTTTGTGTCTGGTTGATGTGTAAGAATAATGATTTAGTAGTTGGTTTCCTTTGCCTAATTGTTTCCCAAATTCTTTTTGGTCTCTCTAATGGTATTTTTATGTTTATTAAAGTTTATTTTCCTTTCTGTTAACTTCTTTTGAATGCAGTCTAAGTTTTTGCTATGGTTGAGACTGTCTCTTTGCTTCAAGTCTTCTTGAAGCTTTCTCCTAGCCACATGTAAGTATTTTAGCTCCCTCTCCTCATTTGTTTTTAACAAGCCTCACATTGTTCCCTTACTGGAGTTCAGCACAATTATAGAAGGTCCTTTGGTCTTTGTTGCTCTTTGTAGAAATATTGTTTTTATAAAGTTAGGATTCCAGCATGAGCTTCTAAATCAGATCTTGTGCATTGTTCTCCATCAAGCCAAGGACTGGACTTCATCTTGAGGGCTCATTCTGTGAAAAATAATTCCATCTAAATAATACCACCTAAGAATGACATCTGCTTCATATAGCCATGTGGCAATATACTGTTGCCAGTGGTAGTATCCTGGCTGGTGGTTTGACGTGTAGATCCAATCCCATGATCTTACCAACCAGGCTTTGAATTTCAGCCCATGTAGATTATGTGCTTCTCTCTGAGCCAGCTGTTTTGCCATGTTTGGAAATCATTTAGCCTCTCTACTATCTAGTCTTTGGGGTGATGGCATCACCCCTTTCCATTTTTGTTCACTCCTAACTCCTTCAAACCTAATGTAATGAATCCAGCTCAGCAAGGAGCATTTATCAGGAGAAACAACCAGAAGAGGTGGTCTCTTACTACACTATTTCCAACACAGTAGGGGCAAAACAGGTCTTCTATTGAATGGATCAATAGTCATTGATTTTAATATATGCTATAGATATTTAAAGTGGGGTTTCATACCAAATGAATGCTACTCATCCAATACAGCAGTTTGCTGTCATTTTTCTAATCTAATGCTGATACCTTGTACACAAACATAAGGAAGCCCACTGTGTGTTTCTTTAGAAGTTTGGCTGAAGATTAGTGTTTTGTGGTAAAATATAAAAATCCTTGGGCTTTCTGAAATTTCTAGAATTCTTGGAACAAATGCCCTTAGAGTAAATCAAAAAAGGCCTCTGCCCTTTAAAGGCGAATGGGGGAAGGACTTCTCATTAAATTAATTGAAAGAGAGTTCTGTCTTTCAAGAGGAACTACTTTTTAAAGGGGAAATTTTGTTTTTAAAACAAATTTTGTTTTCTGTTTTAAACTTCCTCAGATTATCATGACTTTGCAATATCACAGACATCCTTTAGGGCAAAAGCACCAACCAGGTTACTATAAAACACCACAAGGAGAGTATTACTTTATTTCATCATAAGCTGGTGTCTCAAGGAAGGGAACAGGCAGAGGAGCATTGGCTGGGAGAAGACAACGCAACTCTAAACAAACTTTAAGCACTGGGTTTGCCAAACAAAAGCTTTCACTTGGAACAGGCTCTGTTTTTTTCAGTCGTGCACTCCTAGCAATAGATAATTAGATAAATATTTAGGTACCTAAATAAGTATATCCTGGCATTTAAAAGTACCAGAAATTCCCACCCTGGACAGAGGATTCAAAAATGTTTCAGTTACTCTGCATCTTTTACATAGTTATCTACAGATGGATTTAGTTACCTAATACTAGATATAAATATCAAACATTTGGGGCAAAAATCAAAATTAAAATATGTTAAACTATCACACATTAAAAACTGGTAATGTTGTAAAATATTTAAACCCAACTGTGAGAATCCCCAGGATTTTTTTTTACTACACATTCATCTGTTTAGTAATCCCTTCTTTTGTTATAGTAAGTATTAGAGAAGGTCACTTGCTGGGAAGTAATGTTACAATAGAAGATTAATTAAGAAACATGAGAACCATTAGCAGTTAGTTCTAAGGAATTATTTGGAAACACATCTTTTCTCTCTTTCTCACTGTCTCCAGTGAGTACAAGATTTTACATAAGCAGTGTCAGTTCACTCGAGGTAAAGACTGTCCTGCTTAAGGAAAGAAGGGCATTCCCTTCTTCAGGGTACAGTAATGCTGCAGAGAACAGCAGTACACTCACTTTGTGCAGTTTTAGTTCTCTAACCAACCTGCTTTCTCCCTGAGTGTTGGGATAGAGTAGGAGCCTAACTTCAGTGCTCTTGAGTCATCTGTCAGAAGACACCCCCTGCCTCTTACTTGTTTCTGTAGGAGTTCTGTGAGGACTTACTCAAAGCTGGATACCAAAAGTTGTATAGTCAATGTTTCAACACCAGCCTTCATGGAGAAATGTGGTCTTACATCAGACTGATATTATACTGCTTTGTTATGTCACTTATACCTAGAGCTGATCTGATAATGAAGAAACGTGTCAGAGGGGAAAACTGAAATGCTGAAGGACTACAGCTGCAACAGTTATTTTGGCAACAGTTGGAAAGCTGTTCTGAAGAAGACCCTGTATAATACTTTCTTAACAAAGGAAGATGAGATGTAGGTATTCTGAAGAGGGACTGTTAAGAAGTTCCTAAAAAGGGAAACCTTCAAGGCTTTTTTCTTCTTTAAACTTCAGTTTCTGACACAAGGAGGAAGTCTTCTCCTTCTATACTTACTTCACTTCCCAGAGAGGCAACTAAGGTCCATGAAATTCATTAATTTTAAAAATTAATATTAATGCCCTGCAATTCTTTGAAAGTATGACTGATGTCACTGGCAATCTAGAGTCATATGCATTAGGTCGTATTTTACTGTTTACTTTGCCTTCATCAAAGAACTGACTCTTTTATTTTATGAACATTTGAAAGATGTTTTAGCTTTATCTGCAGAAAATAATTTGAGGAGAGGAAAATTTCTTATGTTGAAAAATAGTCAATTGAAGCTGCCACGTCACTTTTCCTGGATTCTACGAACTGCTGCTAACTACCAGATTCAATAAAGCAGACATAAAGAAAAGTGCAGTCTTTTCCTTTAAATACAGAAAATGCTTTGGAAGAGGAAGGGTGGTACAGAAAATATCATATGTTAGAAAGACAAGAGTAAAAGGGATTTGATTATGTCATGGCTGAAACTACCTTTTAGACGTAGTATTAACAAGTTAAACATTTACACTGGATGGAAATGCAAAAGAAATTAAATAATCTTTTAGTCTGTCATCTGTCATATTAGCTGTAGAGGCACACACACTTAAAATATAGATATATTTTACTATGAAGATTTTAATCTAGTGTTGTAACAAGAAACAATTATGCGTACTAATTAGAAATACAGGGGATGTCTCAGTGATGAAACATTCTGTTTATTCAGTTTAATTGGTGATCTTTTAGAGAAGCAGATCCTCTCACTTCTATAATCTTTTAGCTGTGGATTTTATAAACACTCTAGCAAAATTAAAAGTATTAGAAAGAAAAAAACTTGGATGATTTTTTAATATTAGGCTCCTAATATATGCTCTGAGCTCTCTCCACATTGTTGTACTAATGACACTCAAACATTAGTACCCTGAAAAATGTTAGGCCAAAGATAACTCAGTAATGAAACACCACAGGAAAAGACTCATACAGAATTTTAATTATTGCTTTGTAAACAGATGCGTTGACCTGCTGAGCACTGGCGGTGAGTCACAGGGAAGGCAGCGAGAGGAAGCTGCATTGCTGCAGAGATGCCCCAGGAGCACCCGCAGCTCTGCGTCCCTCCTCGAGGGTTTGTTGCAAACAAACACGCAAAAACTCGATCAGGCAGCTCCAAGGGCAATGACGTCTACTACTGGAAAATGCTCGTTGATTCCTCCATTGCCCCTTAAATACCTGAGGAAGAGCAGGATGGGGAGAAACATGCTTCTCTCTTGCCCTAAAAATTAGGGTGACTGTAGCAGGGACAAGATAGGCCTGAAAGATAAAACATTAACAGCTGTGTAACCTGCTCTAATAACTGTGAATTTGATTCACTTGGGATGGCAAGAGGCTTGTGATTCTCTTGCAAAAGGGCAGTGGCTTCCGGCAGCAGCCTGTATGGAAATGCCAGTGGTAGAGGAAGAGTGGTGGCAACCTCAGCATTGCCTCCTCCCCATCGGCCTGCCCTGCTTGGCTTTCTGCGCCCTTCTCCTTTTGCTGTCCATCCCTGTACCACCTTCTCCCTTTTCTCTGCCTGCACTGGGCAGGCTGGGGCCATGGAGAGCAGCTGCCCTGGCACGCCCAGGGAGGAGGAGGCCCTACAAGAGAGCCCTGTGGCCCTGCTGGGGGGTGGCAAACCATCGCTGTGTGGATATTGCCTCCCCTCTCCATCCACAGCACTGCAGGCAGCAGCCCCCCCTCCTTCCGCAGTGCCAGAAAATGAACTGGGTCGGCGGCAGTCGGTGAGTGAAAGTCTTCAAAGGCTACCAGAAATGGCTCCATGCTGAGCCAGCGTCCCCTCACAGAGCAGGCACAGCCATGGTGTGTGTGTGTGACAGCCCCAGCGTCCCCTCACAGAGCGGGCACAGCCATGGTGTGTGTGACAGCCCGGCGTCCCCTCACAGAGCGGGCACAGCCATGGTGTGTGTGTGACAGCCCCAGCGTCCCCTCACAGAATGGAAGGGCCACTGTGTGTGTGACAGCCCCGGTGTCCCCTCCTGAACCAGACTGTGTGAGGAGGTGCCAATGCCCTCCCACACCAGGCAGGGTGGGTCACCTTTAGGCCTCATCTGTCTTGGCAGACTGGGGCTGGGTGAGGCTCTCCTGCCCGGGGCCTTTCCTCACGCCCTCACCCAGGGCAGTGATCACCATCTGGGGAAGCAGATTCTGTAATTACTGAGATTCACTGAAATAGTAGAACAATCACCAACTGAGTTGTAACAAAAAAAAAAAAAAAAAAAAAAAAGATACTCTTTAGTTTCTTTAGGTGCTGTACCATCTGCCTATCTACTAGAAATTTAAACCCTGCAGATTTTGTCAGCCATTTGAAAGTAGCATTGCTAAACAGAGCTTTATAATCATCCCGGCTCTATGCAGAATCAAACTAAAATAAGGCCTTATCCTTCTGGAAGTCTTCCCAGCAAACAGATTTCTGAAAGCTGCCTACATGAAGCAGGGTGAAGGGAAAGTTCAGTTTGGAAAAAAACAAAAAACAAAACCCAACCAAAAAAACCCCACCACAACCCCAACTTTGGCTACATGCCCGTCTGTCATACTATTCTGTCTGTAAGAAAAAGAAGCATGTAGGAGTATTGCACTCACTTAGAAAATAGCAAATCATCCTGCTGCCCTCTGCTGCTGTTAATTATTGTCAGTTCTTGGGTGAGTCTGGGATTTGCATTTCAGGTGCCAGAAAAAAAATAAATTACTGGGGCTTCTACCCACTGCATGGGTAAATATAATGTGCATATTTTTAGAAAGTGTGTTCTAACTATAAGCACAGTTAAAAAAAAAAAAAAAAGTAATTCCAATGGGACACTCCATATTTCTAACTCTCAAAAAAAGTCCTAATCTTGCTGATCCAAGAATTTCAACCATGCTCACCCCACTCGCAGCAGTGTGACCCAGAGCTCCAGTTATATGCACCATGTCCCGTAGGCAGTTCATTTAAAACTGTGTTTAATAAGCGAGATGTAGTTTAAGGTATACCTGTCTCCTATATTGCACATGCAACAGCAGCTTGATAAAACTTGTAGTGGCAATCTATTTTTCTTACCTTTTTTTACAAAATGTTCACAATATTCTGTTAAGTGCCAAAAGGTAGAAACTTGTATTATGATCCTTTGTTTTCTTTGCTAATATGGTTTTGTAACTGTTGCAGAATGACAAAGAAAATTAGGAGAACTGAATATATTGACAAAGATTTCTTATAATGTTTTAAGAAATTAAGAATTGATGGAATGTTGCATTAAAGCTCAAATGCCTAAATGCTTTTCCTTCTGAACGGTCAAGGTATTTGGTAGCCCTAGGAGAGAATGTGGTCCTATCCTTACCTGAGTAAACCAGCATCACTTAAAGTGGCTTCAACAGAGATATGTTGATTTTACTACCTGAAGGTTTGATCCATTATAACATAATGTAACGTAACATAATATATTTGTGTCCTAAATTCTCAATACCATTGATGAGAAATTCAGGCCATGACTCATTATTATACTCCTACAATTAAAACAGTATTTGCATCTTTCAGGAGCAGAATCATATTAAAGCAGGAAAGGAGAAAGCAAAAGGTAAACAGTTCTAACCTTCTTGGATTTTGTATTGTTATACAACTAACTTCTTTAGTTGATTCACTTGGAAAAAACTTTCAAAGCATTTTGAGTGAGACTCCAAATAGTGCAACACTTGTGATGTGTTTGCCTGACTGCTTGCAAGTTCTAGGTCAGAAGTCTTGCTCTAGATTTACTACACTGAATTCCAGCAAGAAGAGGAGAGGGTAAAAGAAGGATGAATGAATGAATGAATGAGTGTGCCCAATTCAAGTTTTATTGAATTACTGCTGTTATCATATTTTGTTGGTATGTGCTGACACACAGGATTGCTTGAAGCCTCACAGTGGTCAGCTAGTCTAACACACATATACACAGCTATTTTTCTGGGCTACATAAAATAATGTTAGGTTCATTGAAGTACTTTATTCTGGCATTTGCAAAAGTATGGCAGCTTATTTGTATTTTGAATCTGAAAGTGAAATAATAGAATCAAATTTATCCCTGGCATAGCAGGAGACATTTAAAACAGGAAAGAGAAGGAAAGCAGTAAGAGAGTGGAGTTGTAACCATAAAGAAGTCAGTTTCTTCCTCAGCAACTAGGAAAAAAAGAGACAGTATAGGGAAGCTCCACCACTGAAGCTGGTACCCCTCAGTGCCCAGAGCAGATGCACTGGTATATACAGGAGGAGGAAAAACAGGCTGATGGTGTGGAGACAATCTCTGAAATGAAAACCTTTACCTAAGGGAATGTGGGAGCAACCAGCAGCTTCTCGCCCCCATCGCTTTCTCAGTCTCCTGGAGACCTGTGAGTTTTCAAAATATCTATTTTCTCAGGGATATATTGGTCTAAGCCACATCATTTGCGTTTCAACTATGTAGTTAGCTTCAGTGGAGGAGAGAAAACAGGAAAGGTTCCAAGACAGGATTGTGTTTATCAATTTACTACTAAATTATTACTAAACACAGTGGTATTTTTGTAATTGCTATTACAGCATTAATAGTAATTTAGTAGTTTAGAGGTGATGGGAAGAAAATACCTGGGACACTGAAGGGACATGGATACATTTTGTGGGTGTGGACTCCAAAGCAATATGAATTTTGAAGTGTTGATTTGTACACAAGCTGAATTTACCTTACTGCATATATTCTTCTTAACTGATGAAAAGGTATTTTCCATAGATGGCAATATGCAAGAAAGCTAAAGATTGTGATATAATAAATTGTACTGGAAAACAGTTATCAACAAACGCATTGGGTATATTAGTTACATGTAACCTGCAATCACGAGAGGAGTCACATTTCAGAAGAAAAGCCAATTCTCTTCTGTGTTTTGGCATAGCCTTCAGTTTTCAATATCCTTCTTGTGGTTAAAATAAAGAAATCTTACCATTTTAATTTATTAATCTGCTGTGCTAATATTAATCTGATGCTAATGATTTTGGAATGATTATTAACATTATTCACACAACTGGCATGTTGTCATAAATGGCTATAAGCTTTTTAGCAGAGTCAGACCAGGAAGGCGAGGTGGTGGAGTTGCC
>NW_010312119.1:0-18159 GCF_000700745.2 Antrostomus carolinensis
TGAAGCGGGGGACGGCCTAGCAAACCCCACGTTATTCGCCTCTTGGAGAAAAAGCCTGTTTGTTCTTCCTCGAGAGCGTTGTCCCAGCTGCCCGGTTTGCAGGGGGTAGGAAGATGTCTTGTTTATTTAAAGTTTTCACGTCAGGCTGCACACGCTGTTCGATCTCACGCAGCAGCAGCAGCAGCAGCAGCGTACGCGGCGGGCACGTAGCCTGCTCCGCTGGGAAAGCAGCTGGGGCTGTTTTCCGCAGAAGGGAAGGAGGAAGCGGGGTGGAAAACTCTCGAGTAACTTTCTCTGAAAGCTTCTGCTGTGACTTTGGCAGCTGAGAGATGGTGGCCCGGGTTTTTGTGTTGAGGAAAAGTAGTTTATACGTTTAATTGAGGTTGTAAGGGTTTTGTAACATCTCGTAGAGGCTGTTTACGCGTCACTAGGGCTTTTTCCTGTTCCTAATTGAGTTTCTCCTCCTCTATTCCATTTAAAAGTACATTAGAAAAATCCCCTATTTATCTGCTGACATAAAGAACTTTTACATCCCACTGCTTTTCTTTCTCCCTCTTGGAAAGGTGTTGCAGGATGTTGTGCCAAAACAACTACTGCACCACTGGATCGAGTAAAGATTTTGCTGCAAGCTCACAACCACCATTACAAACATCTAGGTAAGATGGCTGCTGTGTGTCTAATTTTTGGTGTTAAATGCAATGGGCATGGTTTGGGTATGTTGATTTATTCAGCAGTGTGGCTGATAAAAAAAGGCACTAATCAGAAGGTTGTATCCCTCTGGTCCGTCTCTGTGCCGTGTTTTGTTAGTGTTTAACAAGAAAAACAGAGCCCTGCACAAGTAAGTTGTGATATGGGTTGATGCGTTAGAGATTGAGATGTCAGAATAGTCCTCAGTAGGGCACAAAAGAGGTAGGCTTCATCTGGCCCTTCCTGAAGCCGGCAGGAGACTGGTTATGGCAGGTTCAAAGCTGGGATCGTTTATGTAGAAACTGTCACCGCTGGTAAGTGCTGCGGTCTGCTCCGGGGTTGCCAGTTCCCAGGGGCTGTGGGAAGCGGTGCTTCTCAGGGCTTGGTAGCCCTTACGCGGGCTGGTGATTACAAGCCAGTGACCGCCAAACCCTGCAAGACTCGCGTGCACTTACGCTCGCAGGGAGGAGTGTGGTTGATAGGAATTGAAGATAGATGTGGATTTCTGCTTGGCGTGAGGTGCAGGTGATCTGCATTTGGCATCTGTGTTGCATCATGGTGAGACAATAAACTCTCAGTTGTCAGCATGTTCAGAACCATTCACTGTGGGGCTGTAACAGTGCCCTCTTGTGCATAGTATTTGAGGTATTTTATGTCATATATTCTTGAAATATGTAATAACTTGCGTTCTGAAATTTAAGTGTGCTACAGTTGTCAAGAAAAAAAAAAAAGAGTTTGAGTTTGTTAATTTTACATGTAATGAAACTTTGGAGTTTTCACTTAGACACCAAAGATAATTTTTTTTAAAGGTTGGAAAAATACATCTTGAAACAAAATTCAGTGGATATATATAATCACCTCATTGTACCAAAAAGGGAAATACAGTAACAGAAATACAGTAAAGCTTTGGTGACACAGTCACATAAGTATGCACTCAAATCTGCAGTCTAAGAATTGAAGGATGAAATAATTTGTTTGACTGACATTTAAAATCCTTATTTTATGTTTGCTTTGTACTGTGCCATAATTGGCGAGTAATTCCCTATTCAGGTTGTTAGATATGATGCTGATTATTTGAAATGTCTCTGACTTGAATGCATATCCTTGTTATGTGTAGGCAAAAAATAAAATTATGTGGATGAGATACCTGTAAGTGCAGAGACAGGATGGATTAGTTCATCAGAGTTCTCACTTAATGTTTGTACTGCCCTTGCTCTGTGGAATTTGTGCCACGTGGATCTTGGAGCCTGTGTTTTAAGAAATAAGAACAGTGACTCCTCACTGCAGGGTAGAGAGAAATTCTAATTGTGGCCTAAGTATTTTCAGAAGCATGTAATAAGTGTGACATCTTAAAAATATATTTAATATTGTATTCTTAGAACCCCAGAAACTAAACAATACTTGTTTCATTTAAGCTTCAAATGAAAGCTTGTCAACTACTCTTTTTTTTTCCTGCCAGAAAGTAAAGATAAACATGTAAGGTTTTTCCATGTTCAGCTCTCTTACTATTAAGTAGTTGCATATGAATTAAAACTGTTTAACTGTTACAGTTTATTCTTAAAAAAAAAAAATAAATTAAAAAGTCAATTTTATAGCAATTGTGAATAACTAATAATATGTTTAGAATAAAACTGTAAGTTTTGCCCAGACTTTGTGTGATCTTGCATTATTTCCCACCTATTAAAACGGAATAGGATTACTTCTTGTTGCAACAACTCTGGGACAGGAAGTGTGAGATGTTTAAGTTGTAAGTAATGACAGTCTTAAACTTGTTTACTTTGTTTCCTCAGTGATGGCATTTAACCTGTAATTTAACATGTAGCAATATTAGTTTTCTCATGGTTTTAGATATTTCAGTATTTATTTATTTTGAATTGACTAAATTGCAAGTCAACTGGATTCCTTCCTTCTGTTGCTAGTACTGGCTTCTGTGGGTGGATGGTATCACCTACAGTAGGACTGTCGGCAGTCCAGGCAAGTCATGGGGCCTGAACGCATGAATCTGAGTCTGGGAGGTGAGAAAGCTGATAACACTTAACCTTAAAACTCCTCCTTCTGGCAATGTTTGGGCATTGAAAGTGGATTTTCCACTCTCCATAGTTACATGTGCATCATGATCCGGCCTTAGTTCTCTGCATACTTTCTTATTGTCAGTAATAATTTGCTTGGCTTATTTTTTTTCCCCTCCCCCTCAGTGTGATTGTTAAATACCTCTTTTTGTATTGCTGGCAGGAGTGTTTTCTACGTTGTGTGCTGTCCCCAAAAAGGAAGGTTACCTTGGGCTGTATAAAGGAAATGGGGCAATGATGATTAGAATCTTTCCATATGGCGCAATTCAGTTTATGGCATTTGACCAATATAAAAAGGTAGTTGAATTTATTTTGTTTTCCTTTTCTTTTTTTCTGCCTACAGATTCTATAAGTGAGCGAAACTAATACTGAAACTTCTGTCTTATTAATTAGCTGCATGTCTTTTCTAAGACTGCTTAATTTTATCTGAATCTACCCATTAAAAATGTCAGGGCAACAGCGAAAGTTTTTGCAGTGTTGCTTAAGGAAAAAAAATGCCACTGATTTTTGTACTTTTGTATTTTTTAGAATAATACTTTTTTATTAATGAAAGAAAAAGCTAAAGTCTGCTGCTATCTGTATTGCTGTAAGGTAGGCCTTTGTGAATAATGTAGGAACAAAATGTAAAATGGAGCCTCTTTATTATATTGCGTTGGGTTTCTTGATACTTGATGGATGGAACAACTTAAACTTGAAAGGGTGTCTAGATATGACTGCTATATTTGAGCTGACAAATGACTATGTCAGCCTCTAGATAAAAATGACCTGGAAGAGAAAATGCTCATTTCAGGGTCCCGCAAGATTTGTAGGTTCCTTTCTGCTCTCATGCATTTACTCTTTCATAAGAAATACATAATAAATCTCTGCAACATCTTCTGGAGATCAGGTCTCAGCATGAACATGTTTTTAAACATTGCTTTTATGTGGGAAAAATACCATTTTACTCTTAGCAGGGAGGAATTCTGTGTCTGAAAGGTCAGATTTAGTACCCAGTGATGTAAATTGCATGATCGTTACTGAAGACAGTGAGACTGAAATTGTGATTCCTTTCCCTAAAGAGCAAATTTCAGAAGGTTGATACAAAGAAGTAACTGTAATGAGTTTCATATGTTCTTTTTTTGTGGTGTAATCATAAATGCTGTCTATTTATGCTTGTTCTGTGTTGTGTTGAATAAAAGACTGCATGCCACGCTTTATAATGAAATGATATGTGAATCTGCAAATATCACAGCAGTTTCTTTTATCTGTTAATTACAACAAACACTGAAGATATTTTGCAGGAATGTGTCTTAAAGAAGGAAGATATGAATTTATCTTCTTTATAGCAGAAACTGCTTTTTAAATAGTCTTAGTTTTTTGAGAAAAGTCTGGAAACTAATTTCTAACTTCCTTCCAGGATGTAATGTAACTTAGGAAGTTCTTGCTCTCAAATGCTTGTTCGATTTCTTGTCTCCCTTTTTTTTTTTTTAAATCCAGTTAAACAAAGTCTTAGAAATATCTTTATAGTAGTATATTTCACATGCTATGCATAGAAGTAAAATGTACTCAAATGTGTGACTTTTCAACTTTGCTCAGTGTCCTTTGCTCTCTATCATGCAACAAGGATAGTATTCAGTTTGCATTGTTCGACACACATTAAAGATAACTAAATAAACAATTAATCTAGTTTCTGAAGTAAACATTACAAACACTTCCAAGTAATCGTTCTGCCTTGTTAGTAGAATTTTATCACTTTCATATTTTTAATAAGAAATTGGTAACAGCAGCAATGTTCAGAAAATTCTTTTAACAGTAATGAAGTGCTCTGGTTTGAATTTGTAGTGTTGTAAACTTCTTGGAAACAGCTACAGAGTTTGCAGTAGTGTGCCAATAAACTGTGTGATGTACTTCTCTGTATTTTCTGATGTACGACTATTGTAAATGTTCCCTATTTTGTAGGTAATAAAGAAGCAACTTGGGATTTCAGGGCATGTGCATCGATTAATGGCTGGATCCATGGCAGGTATGGTTTTGTACTTGGATTTTAGACATCCCTTTTGCTGAAAAGTTAATATTTGTTTAGAGGGTGATTTGATGTGTTTTCAGGTCAAACTGTTGCAAATTTGTATTAAGCAAAAATACTAGTAAATGGTTAATGTGACAAATGGTTGCCTAATTGAAAACTGTTTGTCTATGAGTAGTCTTTAAAATGTATTTGTTCAAGCGTTGAATTCTATGCTATGTTGTAAAGCATAGTTTTTGTAGTGTTTATTATGACTTTTAAAAAATGAAAAATCCAGTGTCATCAAGATGAAGTATAAAGAAGCAGGTTTTAGTAGAATTGGCTTATCAGGCTGTCTGACGTTGCTACTAGGTTGAACATAAGCCCCTAAAAGTAGAAAGAACTGTATGTCCTTAAAGGGGTGGATTCTTTGGATTTGCCAGAAATGTCTATACTTTTCAACATCCAATGCAGGATTATCATGATACTGTTTAGGTCATATGTGTAAATGTTAAAAAACTTTTATCAATTAGTGCAATAACAGTAGAAAACCCACTTGTAAACTGCCAGTATATAGTATGATTATACATTTCTGTTTTCCTCTTGATAGTCATTCAGCCAAAAGTAGCTAAGAAAAAATAGGGAAAGGTAAGTAGTAGTGGACTGATTTTTAATCAAGGTGGTTCTTCATATGCTTTTACCTTGTAGAACAGGCTTAATATTGTCTGATGACAGTCCTTAAATAGTTATGACATGAGTGTTAATATTTAGCTTATTTTGGAACAAAAATACTGAGGTTTGTTAATACTACCTTTAGTTAAACTAGGAAGACCTCATTAAAGTATTTTGGCTTTGCATGTCATCAGAGGAAAAGGAAAAAGAATGAAATGAAACAATTCAAAGATCCTAAAAACTAGCAAAACCCATTTAGCAAGATCTATTCCAGAACTTGGCTGGCTTTCTATCTGATAGAAATGGAAAAAATACATAGGTTTTTTGTTTTGTTTTGTTTTCTTTTGTCTTTCTTCCCCCCTGGCTTTCAATGTACCAAAGAACACTTCAACATTTCTCCCCTCCCACCCCCCACCAAAAGCTTATTATTAGCTTTTTCAGGAGTCTTGTCAGAGACCTGGAACCTGACTTGTGGGGCACTGTGAAAACGCTGAATAATCAGCTTAACTCTGTCAGTGTTGGACATGCTGGAATTCTTTGCATGGATAAATTAATAGCATCTGGCATCATTTTAAGCACCTTACTGGTTAAACCTGTTTTGTGTGGTTAGAGTAACAGAAATAAAATTAATATACAGTACTATCTGGAAAACATGATCAAATGAAATGCTTTGCATGGTGCATTTAAGTACAATATACCCAATAGTCTGGTATTGAGAACCCCAAAACTGAGTAGATGAGCTAGACTTAGGTGTGCACTGAATATAGCAGTCGGGTATAGAAATAGTACCACATGTGAGTGTCTATAACTATTTAGTAGGTGGCATTAACTGCTTTTGGGGATATTCATTAGATAAATAAGAGGGGAGGGTTTATATTGAGTATGCAAAGAACATACAGAGGAGGAAGGAGGCACTTAAGAGAGTGTGGAGTTTGAAATCTGATACAGAAGTTCTCTAGATTTGCAAACAAAATAAAACATTTAAAAGCAATTAATAATATTTCTTGCTTTAACTCCTGTGGCTTAGTCTCTTGCTGACTCCAATAAGGGATATGATTCTGTTTCTTCAACGTTTAAATGACTAAAGGAGACAGTGTGCTGCATGCACCCCAAAGTTGGTGGAGAAAGGTCTTCAGAGTTTCCTGGAACCCAGTATTATGCAGTTGAAAATGGATAACCCTTGTTTCCTTTTTGTCCTCTCTACACCATCTAGCCACACAGCTGTCTGCTTTCACTTCTGTGTAGCTACTGATACTTAAATCTTGCTTATGTCAGTGTTTCCAACATAACTAGCAGTCAACAGACATGCTTCAAAGTGGTGGGAAACATTTGAGTATCTTCTGGAACTGATAAACAGGATCAAAAGCATATCCACAGGGAAAAACAAGGCAATGAGGATGGGGGTAGTGGGGTGAGAGAACAGAAAAACCTATTGTCATGCATATATTTAAGGAGGCCAAGTTAAAGTTACTGTGGAAACTTTAACTCTGAATTTCCTGAGCCTTGTGTGATTCAAATTTCAGCTGTAACACCTCATTAACAGATAAATGGTGTATAACTGCTTTTAAGGAAGGACAGTGCTGGGGAGAAGATAGAGAAATCATAGAGGTTAGTGGGGTTCAGGAAATAAAATGATCAAATAACACCTGTATCCCAGGATGATTTTGCAAATCTAAACCTCTTTTTAGTTTTCTAATTGAAAAATCTGAATTAAAACACAGAAATGGGTATTTCCTCCCCTGCACTTGATTAACTTAACATCTAGTCTTTTTTTGGCTTTTAAAAATTTTTATCTAGAATAAACTCAAGTTCCATTAAACTGATACAGAAAGCATGTTTTTGTTTTTTATCTTTTTACTTTTAGTAAAAGTGATTAGGAAAGTAGTACTGATCTAGGAGGATACTGACTGTCTCATTTTTAAAGAGTATGTAATGAACAGTTATGTATTTGAATCAGCATTTTAAAAGAATCTGTGCTGTTTATTTCTTCAAGTGCAGTTCAGAAACAGAATTATATATTAGAGGTCTGGAAATAATTAGGACCTGTAAATTAGGTAGTTCTTTAACCTGTCTGATAAATTTTCTTTATCATCAGCTATTTCTCTGTATGTGTAGTTCCTGAAGCTTTGTTTTCTTCAGAATATGCCTCCTTGATATATTAATCTTTATATTAGTTATGGAGCGTGTCTTCCACAGTTTGAGGCTGTGACTTGTGCTTATCACTTTTGAACTGTATACCTCTGAATCACCTGGAAGTACTTAATTTGATCTACGTAGTTATTGATAAATAAGTACAAAGAGCATGATATGGAAATAATAAAAACTTGTGTATCAGATATGTTTGCAGTACCTGATCTTGGTAAATGTATTTCACTTGCCTTTTTTTTTTTCTTTGCTCCAGTTGTTTTTTTATTTTTATTTTCAAAGAAAGAAAATAAGAATGGAGGAATAGTAGGGAAATTGGGAGACAGAGATAAATCCCTGTATAGCTAATCTCATTGTTAACTCCCAAAGCCTGGGAAGCAAATCAAGGACAGTCTAATTCCTGTTGTGCTTCATTGATGCTAAGACTCAATAAAGGTCTGGGTAACCCAGTGTCTTTTCCCTAAGAGGGGTCAAAGGTACTTGAGGACAATATGGTAAATGAAGAATGGTCTTTCCCTGACTTCCAAGTCAGCATTTGCAATGAAAAAGTCTGCTGTTTTTGAAGAAGCAGTTCCTTAAAGGAGGAAGGAACTCTATTGCCCTATTACAGTTATTTCAGATCAGACACTGGGAATTACACTATGTATCTCTTAACTCTTGAGATAATTCCAATTCTGTCCTGTTCAACCATGAGAGAGATTTTTGGCTCAGTTCTCATTAACTGGGATAGCCTTTGCTTTCTCAAGGCAGGGAATCAGCCCTGAGGTGCTATGGTCTGACTTCAGATAACTCATAATATTTAGAGACTAGAGATGAGGTTAGTAATTTTGTAGACTTCACCACAACTTTGTGTCCCAAAGCTGGCCGCTATTCCTCCCAGAAAGGATAGTGACTCTTCTAAGCCTCAAAATAAATCTTGATCCCTTGTATGTACGTTTTGCTTATATGAACTGTAAGCAGCAATATGCCTCTCCCAGCTGCTTCAAGAAAGCATATTTTGTGGCTGATGTTAGAAATATCATTTTTTTTTTCAGAATTCATGGATAGAGGATTTAAAGTATCACAAAAAAAAGAAAATCATATTTAAATCCTTACTACATATGGTTTCTTTCAGTTCCATCTGTTTGGTTTTTTTTTTTTTTTCAATCATACTATTTTTGGACTGTGTTCACTAGTTACTGTGTTCACCAAGCTCATGGTTGCTCTGTTTGCTAGTGTGTTCACAGAATATTCCTGGATACATATCAGTGCATGACTGGAAAACATATCAGTGCATGACTGGAAAGAGAAGAGGGGATAAAGTCTGTTTTCTGAAGTGGGATTACTTTCCTGTGAACTCTTAAGATTTGTAAAAGCTTTTTTCCTTCTTTTTATTTTTTTTTAAAAACCTGCTTGTATTCATCCATTTTACAGTATTTCTGGACATCTTGGGCAATCCGTTAGGAAAAGGCTGTAGTCTGAGGGATTGCATTTAATAATGTAGGTCAGTGGAAACGGTTCTAAAGTTGCTTTGCTGTTTTGCAGCTACCAACTTTTGAACCCTACGGGTGAGACATCAGAAATCAACTGCAGATGTCTGCTTTTTCTTCAGAGGAATCATCCAAAATCTCTGAAAGAGATGTTATTCTTCTAAAATAAATTACTAGTAGGATACTCCAGAAGGCCACAAACTTTACTCTCAGTTTACAGTTGACCAGTGTCAGCTTTTTGGATGGCTCACAATGTTGTTTTTTTTTTTTTTTTTTCTTCTCCCCATCTAATAATCCTGGTATCTTCTGTTAGATCATTCAGCTTACTAAAGTTGCTTGCTTTTTTTTTTTTTTTTTTCTTTTCCTCTTCTCTCCAGACATAAAAGTTATGAGGAGTTTGTTTGCTGGAGTTGTGTTGTGTTTGGGTTTTGTTGTTGTTTCTGTGTTTGGTTTTTTTTTTTTTATCCTCATCCCTGTTGTGGTTTTCTCCTGATCCTGTGGAAAGGAGGGGAAATGATACACCTACAAAAAAAGATATTAAGAGACTATTAAAACTTAAGAGGAAGTGGCAATTTCCTGCCAACGCAAAAAGTGTGCTTGTCTTCCGTAGGACCAATTTTAAAGGGTGATATTTAGCTAAATCAGAGCAGCTGCTAGAAAAGAATATAAATCACAAAGTTTACCAGTATTGGGTTTTTTTTTTTTAGTGATGGTGGTATACCACCAGAAGATGACTTATGTAGGACCAATTTTAAAGGGCGATATTTAGCTAAATCAGAGCAGCTGCGAGAAAAGAATATAAATCACAAAGTTTTTTGCTTTCTTTTTCTCCTTTTACCAGTATTGTTTTTTTTTTTTTTGTGATGGTGGTATACCACCAGAAGATGACTTATGTTTTTAGTAAACAATTTTAACTATTCCATCCAAATAATTTGTCAGCAATTGAGTGCTTTACCTCAAAAACTTGCAGGAGGAAAGAATTTGTTATTCAAGTAACTGTTAGAGTTGTTCTGTTGAACTGGAGTTCTGTTTCCAAAATTACAAGTTGGTCAGCATCTAATCAGTTTTGAAGCAGTGCATAACTGGATGAATCTGAAGGTTTTTTTTTTTTTTTTTTTTTTTTTTTGTTTTTTGTTTTTTTGTTTTTTGTTTTTTGTTTTTTGTGTTTTTTTTGCATCCTAAGTCTAGAAATAGCTTTTTTTGGTTAGAATTTTAAAACAGAAGTGCTGGTGTAACATGAACTATTAAAATGCTTATATACTAATGCATTGCATACTAATGTAATGCAGTTAAGTACTCTTCATCAGTATGATCCTGACTTTATTTTAAATGTCATTAGAATATATTTAGTATTTTCAGATGCAGTAGATACATCTATTTATATGCAGTAATCACATCAAATTCTGACACAATTTTTTTGAAATTAAACATATAAATTTGGTGGTTGGATTTTTTTTTTTTTTAATTTATTTTTTTAATATATGGTAGGATTAAGTTTCATGGTTGCAGTCCAGTAAAGCTGATGTACTTGACTAGCCTGATGCTTATGAGCCATGGACTTGAAGAAGACTGGCCAAGTGAATACAGTTAGGCCCATAAATCTTTGGAAAATCAAGGCGTAGGTGTGCAGCTTCAGTGAACACTAAGTATAAACATAAATCCTTCATGTGTCGCTGAAGTCAGTTTTCTTGTTTGCTGATTGTAAGTGACTTTAAGTGTTGCTTTAACAAAATAATTTGCATATGCTATTATGTTTACTGCCACAAAAGGAAATTCTAATTTTCAAAATAATCCTAGAATCAGATAAGGTGTAGGTGAGTTTTGTTTGCTTGTTTTGTTTTTGTTTTTAATAAAGGTATTACAGCAGTGATTTGTACTTACCCTCTTGATATGGTTAGAGTTCGTCTGGCGTTCCAAGTAAAAGGGGAACACAAGTACATGGGAATTATCCATGCATTCAAGATGATTTACACAAAGGTATTTTTTCTTTTAATCTTCAGTCCTGTTAAAACAAAATATGCTCTTTAAAGAATGTTGCACTGCATTGAAAATAGTGGCTTGGTGGAAAATAACATGACTTAATTGTGTGGACATTGAATTTTTTAATGTAAAAAATTATCTGGATGCTTCCTACTACTTAGGCTGCTAAGATGTAGCAAAGGCTCCCGTAGTGGGAGGTCAAAAACAGCAGAGAGAAGTTGTTTTTCAAAGAACAAGTAGTAATGATACAAAAAAATTTGGGGAGGAGGGATGTATAATGCAGAAATGTCTCCTAGATTGTGATGTTGGGTGTAGATTTTTGTCCTTCATTTTCACTTCTTTATCTCCTATGGAGCCAGGCAGTTGTCTCCTCAATTCTTCAAGCACAAGAAATGGAACCTGATGTTAGCTCCTTGGTGCTAGATGATGCTAGTCAGATTGCTGTCATGTGAATCTGTATGAACAGTTGTCTAACTTGTTAAGACATTTGTTGTACTTCTTGCCACAAATGTACTTGTGTTTTTCTTTCTAAGGAAGGTGGTTTTAGTGGGTTCTACAGAGGGCTGATGCCAACTGTTGTAGGAATGGCGCCATATGCAGGTAAGGTAAAAACAGAACGTGGCAGTCCTTCAGCAGTTATGCGTGCTACTAAATTTACAGAATGTATTTGCATGCCTAGTTAATTAGCTTCTGTTAAAATCAAGGCTTCGTTTTTTTTTACTGAATGGAGAGGGAAGGCCAGTAGAAGCATTTGTGACTCTTCAATCTTAATCTGCAGCTGATCAATGTGTGTTAAAGCATCTTCAATCAGCAAAGCCTAGCTTTTCTGAAACTTGGAGTTGAGAGAGAGGTAAAGTAGTGGTTCTTTCTCTTCTCCTTCCCAGTTTTGCCACAGGAAGGCATGGAAGATGTTTCTCTCAAACGGGTAGATCCACAAGAGAGCAGAGCGGTCTGTAGACGGAGACTTAGAGCCTCTATATTGGCTCCATCTCCTGGTGACTTTTATGTAAATACTTACACAAGCTAAAGCAGTGGCTGATGTGGGATGGAGGAACATGAGAACTGCCCAGCTCAACTACATTCCTATATAAATGAGAGATGTTCTTCAGTTAAAAAGATCTTAGAAGTTACACTTAACAGCAATCTAGTAATTTAAAACCCACAGTCTAGCTTATTTAAAACGTTTTTTTGATGTTAATGTTCCTGTGAAAGTTCAAAATACTATTTGTCTATTTCTCTGTGCTTAAGAAAAAGTTCTAAAAGAATTGGAAAATACTTTGATTTTGTAATTGCAGCTTTTTGTTTATGATGATGATGCATCGACAAATAGTTTGCTTTTTTATGAAAGTACATAAAATTAAATTTCCTTTTAGGTTTTTCATTTTTTACCTTTGGTACCTTAAAGAGCATTGGACTTGCTCAAGCACCTAACTTGCTTGGACGGCCTTCATTAGATAATCCTGATGTCTTAGTTTTGAAAACACATGTAAATCTGCTGTGTGGTGGCATAGCTGGAGCAATAGCTCAGACGATATCGTAAGTTTGGGTATTGTGTTTGGTTGGTCTTTTTTTTCTTCTATATAGCTGTTGATTCTGAATAAACTTTTATCTGAGAATATGATTTTATATAAGTCTAGTTATTAGTAAGGTTTTAAAATTAGGTTAATCAGACACTGGAATTCAGATATTTCCTCTTCTTTCATTTATTAAATATCTATTTAATCATCAGGGTCTTTAAAGATATATGCATTGAGTCAATTAAATTCAGACAAATCTCATAAAATCAGTTTGAATCTTGTTTGGTAAGCTATGAAATTTTGACTGTGAACATAATTTACAGAATTTTGTTATTCCAATGTATTTTCAAAACAATGTCACCTGTGAAGCCATAGAATTATAAAAAAAGAAAAAGAAAAGAAAAAAAAATCTTAGATATTGTATTTGGAATTTTTTTATTACTTTGCCTGCTTTCTCCATTCTCATGCTGTCCTTGTCATATTTTATTTTGTCCACAAAATAAATTAATTTAATGGACTTATGGCATCAGTTTTTCACTGAATCACTGCATTTTAAATGTCATTTTCTATTAATCCATAAACTGTTAATTTTATTTTCAATTCAGGTGTCTTCTCCCTCCAGCGCTTTAGAGACTGTTTTATACTCTCATCTGATCTTCATGTGTCTTCCTTACTCGTGCCAAATGGAATATATTAGGAGATCTGATTTGCTGGTTTTGGTTGTATAGGGGAGGTCTCCCTTTTTGGAGAACTTTCAGCTGTGTTGAGAATCTGAGCCGGATTCCTGACTCACTGAAAAGGGAGCTTGGAGGTTGCATATGGACTTCTTTGTATTCTTTTTTAAACAATATTCATATAGTCATCACACACCTGGTTGAACTGCTGTTCACATATCTCCTCTGTAGATATCCCCTTGATGTAACTCGTAGGCGAATGCAGTTAGGAGCGGTTCTCCCAGACTCTGAAAAGTGCCTGTAAGTATATTATTTTCATCCATGGTAATTGAATTCTTGGATATTTGAGCAAAGTTAAATTCTTAGTTTTAAAGTTTCAAAACAAAACCCCAAACTACTATGTTGTTGATGTCTTCATTCTTTTAATGAGTGAGTTTCCATGCAGACAAAAGCTGGCATTATCACTCTGCAGTTAAAAAAAAAAAAAAAAAGAAATCACAATGGCACTTTTGTTAGTAATACCCTGTTTGTATTAGTAACTTTTTCTTTTTTTTTTTTTTTTTTAAATTTTAACTCATAATGTCTTTCTCTAATATCAGCAGGATACCTAAGAGAGAGACTGCATGCTTCCACTGAAATGAAATGTGTTTTTTAATGGTGTAAAATCTGTTCCATAAGATGATTTTGCATAATACTGGTTTATTTGACCTTTCTTGCATTTATGGTAAAGTCCCACATCTCACACGTAGTTGGGGTTCCTCCAGTAGAAGTGCCATAATATCCTTAAAATCATAGTATTAAATCAGCATTCATCTTGAAAAACTTTCTGAATTTCAAATTGGCTCAACCAAATTCAATTCCAGGACAGTTTTATCTTGGTTACTTTCAATCTTGTGGGATTGTGTATATCTGAATGCAGTGTGATTCAGTGTGAACCTCCTGCATGGCAAATTGGATCTTAATAACAGTAGTCTGTCTTACTGACCTTTCATAAACAACCTAAATGTTGCTTACTGTGAAAGCTGCTCTTCTGCTTTCCTTAGCAGCCTTAAACCTGGTTTTTGTTTTGGTTTGGGGTTTTTTGGTTTGGGGTTTGTTTGTTGGTTCTTTTTTTTTTTTTTTTTTGCTTGGCTACTTTTCCACTCAATATACTTTTAAAATAAAAATGTGTTAATTCTTCTTGGGATTTCACTTTCTGCATTTGTGAGAACTACTTTTACAGACATTAGGCTTCCCAGTTTAACAATATTGTCGTGACTGTGTTTGGAGAGAGCTGTGCCTTGAAAGAGAGTAGGCATATATGTCTTTAGAGGATGAGAGGATAAAACAAGTGGGAAATCTTGAAGCTTTGAGGCATATGGAAGATGTTTCTCAAAGAGCAATGTCTTTAATAGCTTGGAAGTATTGAACACCTTACAGATTTTTTACATTGTATTTAACATCCACTCACTCAGTTTCAATATAAGTATGTGAGGAAAATCATTCTTGCATATACACTGCAAATTCTGCTTTTAATAAGGTCTAATATTATATACTTAACATAAATTCTAGCATTTCCCATTTGAGAGAAAATACTAGATCTTTGTCATGGTGGAGGAAGCTACACATACGCAAGAATACAGAGCTAATAATAAATTTTATATGCAGAGCTTTAGAAGGATGAGTAGTATGATTGAGTGCTCAAAGAAAGAGAACAGGATACAAGCCTAAATACTGACCTTTAATGCAAGAAGTGTGTGTTACACTGGGCAAATTATGTATTTTTGGTTTTGGTTTCGGGTTTTTTTGTTTGGTTGGTTGGTTTTTTTACTCCGTATTACATTTGTAAGAAGAATTGGTGCTTCTCAACTCCTTCCTGCCAGATAGGCAACAGAATATGCATAGCCATTCTGGTGTAAAATGTCCTAAAATGTCTTTTAGGGCAGGTGTTTTCAGACTGAAACTTCTTTAGATGGGATGGCACTGTCCTCTTTTCAACTCCCAGCCCTTGCAGAAGCTCAGACTGTCTTCTGAGTCCTCATAAGGACTATATGGAGTCCAGGTTTTTTTCTCTGTAGATCTATTAAGAAGCAAGTAAAACAAGTGTCTTGTATTTTAAAGAAAGTGATTTTGACTATTAAATATGTGTATCCAATAATGATTTGAGTTCTTATTTTTCCAGTACAATGGTGCAGACACTGAAATACGTGTATCAACAACATGGGATACGAAGAGGATTATACCGTGGTTTATCTCTAAATTATATTCGTTGTATTCCTTCCCAGGCTGTGGCTTTTACCACATACGAACTTATGAAACAATTCTTGCACCTCAACTGATTTTTTTTTTTTTAAAGACTTTCCTGTAAAATGACACTTATCAGTCCTCAAATTATATTGGTGAGTAAATTACTTGAAATGTAAAAAAAGCTATCTGTTACTGTGGAACTGCCATTGTCTGACATTCGTATTTTTGCCAAAATGCAGTTAATTTCTTGGAGTCAAACCAAGAGACAGATCAAAATAGACATTATTTAGCTATAATCATTTTTTTGCACTTGATCTTCTAGGCTTCATTAGATTAATTTTAAGAATTACACCATTTTAAAACTATACCCACATTTTATATGGGTTTCAAGCTGTTAGTTATTTAGCTTTATCACCATTCCAGGAGTTACACACATGGTTATATTTCTCTTTAAGCTAGTAGTTAGACATCTGTTCTTAAAAAATTAAATTGAATAAACTGATTTGAACAAATGCAGTGATTTTCATCTTCAAATACTTTACAGCTCTGTAGAAGCTGAACTCAGCAGACAACAATTTAAGCATCTTTTCATTCTTTTTTTTTTCAAGTCTTCTGTATACAAGAACAGTGTGTGTATCTTCAGATGGGTACATGTGAGAGTATCTTTAACCATTTCAATAAATAATGAGAAGATGTATTTAACATTATTAGAAATCTTGCAATTTGGAAACCAGTTTCTTGGTATACATTGTATTCTAAAAAAATGCTGTATCTACACAAATAAAGCCAGAGAGAACTTTTCCTGTGACAAGTGGTAGAAAAGATCTCTTTATGGCAGTTAGTATGGGCATAATCTTACAAGGCATTTCTGTAACTTTTCTGTGGAGCTTGATTCAGTTTATTGAAGGCTCAGTAGCTTATGTACTTTCCAGTACTAGCTCATGTAAACAGGTTTGTCCTTAACTTCAAACATGGTGACAAACAAGACTGTCTGCTGCTGCATTTACTTATTTAGGCATATGGACCATATTCAACCTCTTGCACAAGAGAAGAAAATGAAGATTGTATTGGAGACTGTAGATGTGTATATGTACTGTTTCTCAAGTATGGTATGCAATAGACTATTCTGTGTTTTCCTCCTCCTACAGTTCCTTTTGTAGAGGGGATTATTTTCCAGACTTGTTTATACATGATTCACATTGGTACTCTTGATTTTTCTCACTTGATTCAGGAAACTGTAAAGCATTTACTTCAAGTGATTTAAGTTATTTATTTATTGTAAATATTTTAGCAGTGTCTTCTAAGAATTGGTAATGGTTATGTTAAGTGGTGAATGGTTAGATTGATTTGCTTAATTTTGACAAATTTGACAAACTGGATTTTGAGTTATGTATTCAATACCAACTTTTGTGGCTCTTTTTTTTTTTTTTCTGGTTTCTTAAAAGTATGTATTTCTTTTATATTTAACAATGTAGCTATGGACAGAAAATGGGATGTATTTGAATTTATTTTATTAAAAATTTTGAACCTAATGTCTTTGTGTGTTGTAGCCAGAAAGAATGCATGTTTCTGAAATTAGCTGTATGTTTCCCCTTGTAGGTAAATCTGCATAACATTGTCACTCTTAATTAACAACAAATAAGATGTTTCATCTGATCTTTAGTCTCACTTCCCTCACTAGGAAAACTAGCCAATATCACAGTGAATTTTTATCTTTTAAAGTCCTTACAGTCCTACAGTAGAGCTAAATCCATCGTAATTAAAAAAAAAAAAAAGAGATGTGCCATTTTCTTTCCTGTATTATTTTACTGTGTGAGCAAATAAGCATCTTCTCAGGGGCCAGTTCTTTGCCATGTTAATTCTGTTAAAAGATGTTTAAATTAGAGTTTTACATCTTAATTTTACTAAAAGTGGTATGTTTGAGGAACTCAAATAGGTTTGAGCTGTGTCATGAAAAGTTAAGCATTTCTTACACAGAATAAAGCAGGATCCAGCATATTCATTCTTGAAAGGAAGAGAGAAGTAAAAAGTGTCCCCTAAATAATTGGGTGGGATATTGAATGTGAAAAATAGACTTATTAAACTGTGCTGTGTTTTCAGGATTAGTTTTTCAAATAACATTTAAAAGCATATGAATAATTTTAAATTTGGAAGTATTTTAATACTTTTGAGCAAGGTCTATTAAAGAAAAATAGTTTTGGCCAGGGTCTAGATGGGAGGAGACTGGAGTTTCTAGTTATTTTTTTCGTTGTTATTTCAAACTCTTCCTGAAAAGCCTATTTGTTTATTTCTTATTCAGCTAGAAAATAGCATTTATTTAGAATATCTGACTACCACAGTGGAGACATGGGACTGAATTGTAAATCATTTTTCTTTGTCTGCTGAAGGCCTTATGAAAACTGTTTATTTTCATTTTGAACTACTGAGGGATTTATTCCCTTGATTTTTCTTGTCTGTCTCTTCAGTATTTTCAGTGGGTTGAACAAGCAACATCTAATTTTAGACAGTAAAAAGTACAAGATTAGGCTCCAGCCAAGCTCATTTCTATGCCTTAATCACATATTTTCTAATTATTTTTTTCTGTTTTCTTTTTCAGCAAATGGAAGGGGCCTGAATATCTTTTTTTCTTTATTTCCTAAAAATTCCTATCGTAATAATCTCATAACTAATACTTCTATCCAGTGAAGTAGTTATTTTTATGAAGAACTGATTATCATAGAATCATAGAATCATAGAATA
>NW_010312120.1:0-1113 GCF_000700745.2 Antrostomus carolinensis
CGGCGACGTTTAATAGCGAAGGTTTTATTCCTTATTACTAGTGCTTGTTCTTTAGTTTCCTCACTCCACGGCTTTGCCCCACTGCTCCCTCCCGGACCTCGCAGCGAAGTTTTGTTCCAGTCCCTCCCCGCCCCCCCGGTGCGGGTTCAGAGCCGGGATCCGCGCCCGCGGGGCGTGTGAAGCCCCGGGCCCGGCGCTGCCCAGCAGCCTCGGTGAGGGGCACGGAGGACAATGGTGAACACTTCAAGCGCCGTCTGCTGAAGAAACATAGCCGGACCCTCGCACAATGGGTTATTTTCCATCAGTCGGTTAAAGAATGGTCAGCCGATGGTTTGAAAATTCAATTGAATACCTGCCCGGACCTAAGTATAAATATTATTTTTAAAAGAACAATACGCAATTAAAAACTAATATTTAACAACTTAAACGCCTATCCTCTAGGAAATAACAGCCTTTCTTCGCAAAACCTCCGAGATTGACTTCGCTTCCTCCTGTAAAATGAGGCCAGATTTAAATCTCCAAAGATCAGTGAGATCAAGTATTTCAGCGCTCAATTTACAGCTCCGGGGTATGCGGGACCCTTTCCCAGCTATCTGGGTAGGCTAGGAAATAACTCCGGGAAGGAGGAGGGGGGGGGAAGGAAGGAGAATTCATTCCCAGACCCCGCAGTAACACCTGTAATATTTCCTTAACCCAACGTCACTGCGGCGATCGCCGGGAGCGGACTGCGCAGCAGCACGCAGTGAAATTGAGAAGAAACAAAAGGTAAGAATCTTACCAACAAATGAATAAACAAACAAATAAACACGTCAGGTTTGCTCGTTTATAAGGAACTGCTCTAATTTTGGAAGAGCGCTTCATGGAGAAATTCCATCCCGTCGTGATCCAAGCGGCGAAGCAGGCGAGGTACCACCGGCTGTCCCCGTGAACGTCCTCGCCTCTTGATGCGTGGGCTTGTTGGCTGGGCTGGAAAGAGCGAACTACAAATAAATCTGTTAGTTTCACTGATACCTTAAAAAAACAACAAAACAAAACACACCGACTGCGATGTTGCCCGCAGGGGTCACGCACTGTCCCCCGCAGCGACTCGGCCCCTCTCCTCAACACCACAAC
>NW_010312121.1:0-505 GCF_000700745.2 Antrostomus carolinensis
CCTAACCCTGGTTGCACGCTGGTCATGTCAGCCACTCAGAAATTTCTTACAGCACAAGCACCTCAGTGACAACAAACCTATTAACTAACCCTAATCCTAAGCTTAACCCTAATTGCACCCAGTGCAAAACTTTACCCTAACCTTAACCCTTACCTTTATGATAACAGTAATCTGTTATCAAGTTATCAATCTGTTAACAAGTCTGACCTGTAATACTGAGCCTAACCCTGGTTACACACTGATCATAGCAGCAACTCGGGAATCTATGACAGGCCAAGCAGCTCAAAGGTAACACACCCCATACCAAACAGTAACCCTATACCAAACCCTAACCTTCAACCTTAAACCTGACCATAATTCTAATCATAACCGTAATCCTAAACTGAACCCTAACCTTTACCTTAATTCTAACTGAAACTCCTACCTTTAACCCCCACCGTAATCCTAAACTGAACCCTAACCTTTACCTTAATTCTAACTGAAACTCCTACCTTTAACCCCCACC
>NW_010312122.1:0-963 GCF_000700745.2 Antrostomus carolinensis
CCCTTCCAACTCACAACATTCGATGATTCTAATAGCAGAAGCAGGAGCCCCACCAAAGCCACGCTGAGCCCCATCTGCTACAGATGTGGCTGGGAGAGGAGGAGATGTGGGGAAAGGGGAGCCAGGTTGGCAAAAGAGCTGTTGCAAGAGGATTAGGACCATCCCCAGTGATTTCCAGCCCTGTGCAGGCAGAACAGCTCCAGCACATTTAGCATGAAGCTCCATCACCCTTCAGAGCTTACCTGGTCATTTAAAAAGGCGTTAAATTACTTTTCAATTTGTAACGCAGTCTGTGTTGCTGGGAACAGGCCAGCAACAAACAGCGGGTCCCGAGCAGGACCAGCCCACATGTGGCACCACTGCGTCCCACCCTGACACAGGACTGCACAAAAGGACCATTGAACACACAAACGGTGGGGACAAAGTCACCCCAAAACAGGACTGGTGCTCATGGTCACTGCCCCAGAGCCACAAAGCTCTGTGTCCCCTGAGGCTGGCGTGCATCTGCTGGGGGAACTGGCACAAGACCTGAGCACTGAGCAGTGACAGCCAGGAACACAGCTCGAGAGCCAGAGCACCATCATCTCGGGGTGAAAAGCATTTTAGGGTGTTCTCCTTCTGCCCTCACGCGCTTCAGGAAGGACATTTTTGTCCCTGCAGCACCCAGCAGCAAGGGAAACCCTCCCAGGGAGCAGAGCTGCAGCACAACGAAGCCTCCAAATTAGTTGCAAAATCACCTTTGACAGCCCAGCAGCTTCCAGCGCCCTGAGCGAGCAGAAATAACTCATTTTGCTTTGGAGCCGAGGCACTGAGCAAAGAAACGTGCATGGACGAGGGGAGCCACGGGGGAACCGGGACAGCCAAAGGATCCCATCCACTTCTCTCCATGAAATCACCCGGGAGCAACAGCCCAAACCAGCCCCTTGGGGATCTGCCTGCCAGTGGCTCCTGACTCGCCGTCAG
>NW_010312123.1:0-804 GCF_000700745.2 Antrostomus carolinensis
GTTGTTTATGTACATAAATTATGTTAGATGTTTACAGTGTGTTAGTTGGATTTGTTAAGTATGTTGGGTTTTTGTATAATGTGTGTTAATTATATGCATAGGTTATGTTTTTGATTTGCATAAGTCATGTTATTTAGATGTATAAATTTTGTTATTTTTATTGTGAAATTATGTTAATTTTGTGCATAGGTTGTGTTTAGTTGTGTTCATAATTTATGTGAATTTTTTGTAGATGTTCTGTTAATTTTGTGTGTTAGTTATGTTAATAATGTGTGAAAGATGTTATAGTTAGGTATGTAAATCATGGTAATTGGTGGTTTTAGTTATGTTAATTAAGTGTAAAAAAGTGTCTTATTTTGGTTTGGAAATTTTATTAATTATGTGGATAAGTTATGGTAATTGTATGTGTAGGATGTGGTAATGATGTGCTATGTTATGTTAGTTTTGTTGATTGTTTAGTTTGTGGTATTTATGGTAATTGTAGTGTATATGGTAATTGGGTTAGTTATGTAGATTGTGTTAATTGGGTGATGTTTTATGTAAGTTTTGGTAATTATATTAGTTGTGTAAGTTGTGGTGAGTTGGTTGTTTTTGGAAGTTATGGGACTTAGTTTATTTGTGTTAATTAGGTGTAGTGGATATGTGGTAATTAGTGTAATTTGTTTAATTATGTGGTGTACATTTGCATGTCATTTGCATATGGTTATTAGTCTTGTGCATAATGTTTTGTGTAGTGGTGATTGTGCAGTTGAATTCTGTGAACACTTGGTGGTGTGGAAAAAAATTTGCATATAATTTGCATAA